>NW_008693871.1:0-12864 GCF_000695815.1 Acanthisitta chloris | reverse complement strand
CATCTGAGTTCTGAGTTCTTTTCACTTCCAAATCCAGTCAACAAATGCAAAAGAATTAAAGACACAATTCCCACCCATTATGTGAATCATCAACACTATGAGATGAAGGAAAGCTAACACTTGCTGGTAAATAATGCATTATATGTCAGACTGGTAAGAACCTCAGCCATGATTCAGTGCTTTGCTTTGTTCCTCATGAAAATGGTCTTGGTTTTGAAATGCTGTCATATTTATAGGGGACTGCAAGGTCTATTTTATTACTCACTGTAAATATTATTTACAGGGATGTTTCTGAAATCAATTTAGCTGTCAGATAGAAGACTATAATTTACACTGTAGTTTATGCATTAGGAAATCCCATAGGTAGATTTGCTCCTGCCACTTGAAAACAATATTGTAGGAAATAGCTGATAGGAAAGAAAAACAGAGTCGGGGAGGGGGAAGGAGACCAGAAATTGGCTTTTATTGCTCTAAGTATCAGAAGCAAGCAAGAAATCTACAGTGACATATCTACATGAATCTATAATGACATATCTATGTGGAATGCACAATGCATACTGAGCACACATTGCAGAGACAATGAATTGCTGCCTGATGGAGATTTGCATCTTCTGAGTGATGGCAAAGCCCTGTATTAATTCTGTTTGGGTGTGAACTACTAAGAGGAGATGAAGGCTCCTCATCTCACAGCAGTCTGGCATTATGCTTGTCCTCCCCATGCATACAAATACTCACTAGCATGGGATAGGCATTTTCCTGGCCCACCTTCCTCAACTTCCCTTTTTGGAACTTATCCCATTTGGACAGGCAATGAATTCACTCTTTTGGAGCAAAAAATGGCCTTGTTACCTTGTAGGTCAGGCTCTCACTTTGCCTGCAGAAAACCCTGGGTCAGGTACCTTGTTCCAGTGATTTCACTATTTATCCCAAGAGAAGGAGCTCTGGTCAGAGTGAGAGCATACTGCCTTTGCAAGCATGAATCCAGGCACTCTCCACTCACATGGAGGTCAGGTTCACATTCCAGGCCTGGACAGAGCAGTGCACACACTGCTCCTGTGTGGTGAACTTTTACCTCTGGGGTTTCTTGTATTCTTCTCAGTCTCTTCCAGCTGGGTGCAGACACTACTTCCCTCTCTCTCCACTTCCCCCTTTAGAGGTGTCTGTGCACACAGACCACACAGCAGAGAGCTGCCTTCTTTCCCTTAGGATTCATAGGTCTTTTTGGTTACCATATGTTCCCTAAAATATGGGAAACAGCTTCAGCACACTGCAGAACAATGATTAGTCAGGACAGTGTTACAGTTACTCTTGGTAACTAAAAAGCTACACAGAGCCAAACACTGAAAACAGAAACTACTTCTTTCTCCACTGCCCACACACCCCACCATCGTTCCCATGACTCACCACATCAGACTCCTCAAAAAAGCACACAGTATGAATAGTCCATGTTAAAACTGCACATCTTGAAGCTCTGTCAGGCCAGCTTCACAAGATTTCTCCTTCTTGAAAATGTTTCAGTATGCTCCAGTTTCACAAATGTCTATACTCAGCTGAAGAATATGAAAGCTGTGCCATTTTCCTCATACCTGCACCTATCTCTGGGTCCTTGCTCTGTACTCATGAGTAAGGGAAATGCTAACAGTGCTTACAGTCCAGTAGTGCTTACTGGGTTCAGGCAACCCTCTGCAAATGGAAACAGGATACCAGAGATGTCCCTAAGGAAATCTGTAGATTACAACCCTAGAAACTTCTGCAAAGGATAGAGGTGATGCAAAGGATAGAGGTTCTGCAAATGGGCACCAATTTAACAGATGCTTTCTGATTACTGGTTCTCACCTAAGTTCTCTTGTTTTCTAAAACCTGCCTCCATAGCTAAAGCAGTCAATGTACTATCATAATTGGGTAAATAAAGCTGTGGAGATATAAGAACATCTATGTCAGGGCTGTTTTTCACTCTAAGATACTTCACTCTGGCAGCATGGCCACAATTCCAAAATAATAATAATAATTGACAGATTTGCTTTCAGCTGGAAGCTGAAATTGTATACCACAGATAAAAACAGGGAAAAAAACCAAAACAAAAAGGCAAACAAAACCAAAACAAGTTGGGTATTGAGAAAGCCATGCCTAGAAAACTTTGACGTTTTAAATTGAATTGTCCTTGCAGACTACACTTTCTATCTGGAGTATTCAGAAAGCTTACTACTTTTTATTTTGTCAGCAAAAAGACTGAGATAACTGCTTTTTTCCCCACTTTAATTCATGTTCTTTCTTCACAAAACTAAGTAATAGGGAAGCACACTATAACTAAGGACTAGCGACCAGATGATACTACAATAGCAAACAGTACACCAGAAATTATCCTGCATGGGGGTGAGGGGCAGGGAGGAAGACTGACTGATGCATTTGATAAAATCAGGTCTCTTTTGATGGACAAAAGTAACTTCTGTCTTTCATTAAAATCAAATATTGTACCTGTACACAATAAAAAGAAACACAAATGCTGACAGAGTGTGCATCTCTTGATGACTCCTTGGACATTTACTTAAAGGAAGCACTGAAACAGTGAAGATCAAGCCCTGTTCACTTCAAACACCACAGAAGTCTTACAATTGCCTTTGACCTGATAGAGGAACAGAAATACAGGATAAAAATTGCTCAACAACACTATTTTTCCATCATTAAGAATTCATACTTCTAAAACACAACATTAAAAATCCAGAATAAAGCAGGTTTTCAGATAAGCAATTGAAAGGTCAGGCAGGTCCTGTTATGGACAAATATCAGACCTCGAAGTTCTGAGAAACAACATTCCTCATTCTGCCTCAAGTCGAGGTAAGACAGGAAGAATAAGATTTCCAAATGCAGAGTCTTGAGTTATGAAGTATCCTGAGGAATGTGCGTGTGCGTGCTGGAAAGAGAAATGCATTTGTTAAAGCATAACTCCCTGCAGCACTGACATAATTTACGACTTTATGGCTTCTGCCACATTAATTATTTATTTCTCCCAGTCTGTTCCTCAATTCTGATCATCAAATTCAAAACCAGCATTTTAGATCACCATTTTACATCAGAACAGGGTCCATCAAGGGAATAAACTTGGACATTCCTTGATGCTCTTTTCAGCAAATCCCATGGAGGTGGGGTGAGTGGCAAATCAACTCCTGATTGCTCTCCTTTGCCTAGACCCCATGTTTCCACTCCCACCTATAACCAACTTACAGGTCTTGCTTAGTGACAGCTGCCACAAGTGTGATCAGTGTCACAACTTGAGGCTGCATATACAAATGACATGTGACCAGACACACCCTTGTACAACATGGGACACGAGCATTCTGCTCATGTGATGTGTATATGCTTGTTCACCTGAGAGTAGCTGCTGTGAATGGCTCTGGACCACCTCTGTGAAATCCTACATAGCCCCTCTAGGTTCAGAGAATGGACTCCAGCAAACTACAAGGCATGCATATTCCTTCTTTCCACCACTAGGGCAAAGTCCTACTGGGTATCAAATTTAGCTTGAGCCAACAGCGTGCCTCTTCAGTGACCAAGGCTACCAGCACAGTGGGCTGCATAAGCAGCAGCAGAGCCAGCAGGCCAAGGGGAGCTGCCCCATGAGGCTGCATTTGCAACACAAGAGTTCAGCTTGAGATATCAGCTGGGGGAAGTTCAACAGAGACTCAAAGAGATGGCTGTGGGGCTGGATGAAGCTCTCAACATCCAAGAAGATGTTTCATCACAGCAAAAGAAGAGACTTCACTTATGACAAATACAGGAATGGATGAAACCTAATCACCAAAAGGGGCTTTTCAATATCTCTAGGTGCACGGCTGTCTCTAAAGGGATACACATCTAAAACAGTGCCAAGCTAAACTCTGACTGTATCAGCTTACCTGCAGTGCAGCCTTCTGCTGTGCCGCGATGTGCTGTTGCTCAGCATGATCACGGAAATCCTTGTTCAGAGGTGATCTTGCAAGTGCAATGCTGCAAAAAAGAACAAGACAGTATGATACATACTGCAGAGAAAACATGTGTCCTTGCTGTTCTAGCCATAAATTCCATTACTTCTTCAGCTCATGATTTATTTGACTACTTCCCTGACAATTGTTAATTACTGTTTGGAATTCCTGTTTGTTAATGTAAGAGAAAAAAAGGCAAATGGAGTGACCATAGCTGTATCATTTGAGCCACCACAAACAACTCATGCCAAATTGAACCAAGAGGACTGAGAGTCTTGAAGCCTGTTGTGGATTTCGCTCATGGGTTGAGTCCCACTGAAGTCAGTGAAACCACTGGGATGCAGTGTTAGACAATGTCAGCAATTTTTAAAACAGTAGCTTAGTGTTCTACCACTAGTTAGTCACTGAGTGACTGTTCTAAACTGCGATAAACACAAGCACTAACAAGATCTCTGCAGACTTCAG
This sequence comes from Acanthisitta chloris, assembly GCF_000695815.1. Classification (NCBI taxonomy): domain Eukaryota; kingdom Metazoa; phylum Chordata; class Aves; order Passeriformes; family Acanthisittidae; genus Acanthisitta; species Acanthisitta chloris. The sequence goes on along the minus strand of NW_008693871.1, from coordinate 8,440 downwards.
TGTAAGACTTGGGCAAGTGGGTGGTAGATTACTGCTTATGGTAAAGGAGCTTCCTATTGATGTACCTGAAACAATGATCCTCTGATGACAGTTTGGAAGTACCTCAAACTGATATAGCTTATCTATCTCAGTGCAGCATACATAAGATTTCAAATTAAAATTTTTGAATATTTTTTCTTGCCTTTCAGATATTGACTTGTCCATCTTCTTAACCAAAGAAGAAAACAATAAAAGCAGTGTGTTTTTTCCCAACTATGTAGGTAATAGACAGAAATCAGTAAGGACTGCCATTAGAACTGTATTGCAAGACAATGCACAGCTACCTCTGAAATTGTCACTGGAAACTGGTGCTGAAAGCCCATATCTCCTCAGTTATAGAGACAAAAGTATGAAGGACAAGGGATCCAAGCAAGCTCATCAACTGAACTTTCCCAGCAGCTTCAACACCAACAGCTCATTTTGCAAATCAGTTTTTGAAAAGTGGCCATGCTCATGAAAATATCTTCATCCACATCAACGCCTAAATGCATAATGAAAACTAAACTATTCAGAGGATTGCAGCTGATGACAAATATTAAGATAAGCTTCATTACTGGAAAAAAGCATTACTCGGTTTATTTTAAACATAGTATTTTCAGTTATTCTGAAGGTATTTATTTTGCACTTAATCTGTACCCTCTAACTTTTCAGTATCATTTCTGTAGATAATCTTAAGGCTTCATCATAAACACTTTTCACGAGAGGTTGTCTGTTCTTGGATAGAGGAGTCTCATATGTCAAGGCCAGCAATTAATTAAGACATTCATCCTTTGGCTGTCTATGTCACTATAGTGCTTTAGGTGTATCAAGCTCTTTTGGTCAAGTTTGCAGAGTTTGTAAACACTTTCTGACAACTCTGTGGCCCAAGACCATTGGCACAACGTCCCTGTCATGGAACTGTCACCTTCTCAAAAATCACACAGCAGCTCATCATGCCAGAGCAGAGAGTTTGACTGCTGCATTGTAGGTTCCTCCCATCCCCACCTTCAAAATCAGTAAATTTTAATTATGTTCATTAGATCATAGTGTTATTTTTCCTTAAATTAGAAAGCAAATAAACAAGCAGTCTCTGAAAATGCCAGACTTGCAATGAAGTGCAGAAACACTGCGGCCGGGAGTCAGGGGTTGTACGTAACAGTATGACACTCTGATTTCCTTATCAACAATTTTGCTTGAATAATAACTGCATACAGAGTCACTCAGAGATTTAACTCAACTAATTTCAAATACCCTGCACGCTTTTTGACATTATGAATGAATTAAAAATGAAAAACAGACACAGGCAGCACTGAAGACTGTATTCAGAGTATCTGACTCATTCAGGCATTGCATGTTACACTGCGTCTAAAATATGGCACTGCACTCACTTCATGCTAACCCAGAAGTATCTCAATTTCTCCATATAAATGACTATGTTGATTTTATAATTACTGATTTTTGACAAAAATCCAACCTTTTTGTGTTATATGGGAGAAATCCTAGTAACAAGCCTTAAATTCAGATTAGATTATTACACGTTCTGGTTAGAATCATCTTTTACAAGATTATCTGCAGGAACAAACTGGCTTTGTCTTGTACATAGGGAGCTGCAAGAGTAACTCGCTCCCTGCTGTAATTGTTCTTCTCTAAACACAGAGTATCCTAAACCTAATGGTCTGCTGCTTTCATTCACTAGAGCATTTTAGCTTAATAATTAAATGCTTTCTCAGTGCCTGCTTCCTGGTGTTTCTTTATGGAAGACTTCAATACACGTGAGTAAGTGTATCTGCTTCTCCCATTCTGAAATAGAAATTTGCCAGAATTCAGGTTTTGTAAACAATTTTAAATAGTAATATGTTCCTAAAGAGCTATCTGCCCCCATCTGGTTATTGAAGATGGTAAGAAAACACTTCTTGTGAGTGCTTATGTACATTTACAGCTCACTTGCTCTTTGTTTTTTTAACTTTCATGAAATCAGCAATGTCCAAACAGGTCTAAGAACATAAAATACCTGGCTCCAGGGTGATTTGTGGAAGACTGGTTCTGCATAAGTAACTTTCTCTTCTCCTTGTCTAGTTCTGCCAGGATTGCAACCCTATTTTTATTCTGGAAACCTGGTGGGAATGACAGAAAAATATTAGAGATATTTATTTCACGTCTGTGGCCCAACTCTAACCTTGTGGAATTAAAAGTCCCTGTACAATATGGCACTGTGATGAATGAGTACACTAATCTTCAAAGCTTTGTACCCATTTGAAAAGGCTTAATTTTTCCTTTTCTCACTCTACATCATGCAATAGCTTCCATAAGCTACCATACATATCAATACATTTTAAAACAGAGGCTTCTAACCCAAGTTAGATCCTACCCCTTCTCAAGCCAGCTGTGGAGCTACAATCAAGGTACACAATCACATACTCGCCTTCCAAAAAAATGAAAAAAAAAAAAGCAAACTTACCAGGTTCTAGATTTAAAATGCAGTCACTGAATGTTCAACTCAATTACAACAATGGAGTAATGTCCTCACAGGGCCTAACTCCTCCTGTCAGTGAACTCAAACTACAATATAAGTATTAAATATTTAACAGGTAAGAATGAGCCAATGGCTAAGCTGGCATGTGCTTACAGAAAAAGTTACCACCTTTCAATCAATCTATACAGAAAGGTTTCAGTTTAAATACACCAATGTCCTTACATATACCCACTACCCTTAGTCCAGCTATTATTGCAATGCTGGAATAGAGAAGCAAAATTAAACTGGCTGTACACAATACAAGAACACGGCCTTCATTTGCTTTGTACATCATTCTCCCAAAGATGTATACTGCATATTAGAGAAGGGGGTAGAAATTAGAGTGACAGAGGGAATTTCAAAAATGCCCAAAATAGTTACCGTCTATGAATTTTTCAAAGTTGCTTTCTAAATGAAAATGTGGCAAAACTACTGTACTTACACTGGATTCTTATATAATAAAAGATTTCACTGCAACCACAAAAGAAACCAGAAGCACTAGTCCTTCCTGTTGCCCAGTATGCCCATGCAGCATATCTGAGGGCAACAGGTACAGAGTTTACAAGCCTCTGTGCCACCAAGAACACTCCTCATTTCAGGAATATGCACTCAATTGATCTCTGATTTGCTGCTGTTAAAAAAATAAGAAGCTACAACACCATCATTAAAAACCAGTCAAGATATATCCTTTATTTCCTCCACACAGAAAATCAAAGTCATGCCCACTGGAAATTGCTGCTGGTCATGCCCCTGCCCTGAGCGTTTTTTAGTGACACCACTAAAACATGGTAGCTCACAAGCTGTTAGGAAGAGCAGACATTGTAACTCTTAAGGAGAGTATTAGCATGTCAAGGTAATGTGACTTATTTTCAGTAGCTGCACTCAAAGTTTATTCCCTTTGAGAGACCTGTTCCAGCTCAATTACATAATCCAGCATTCCTTTGATCTGCATGGGTCAATGAAGGAGACAACTGTCAGAAACTTCAACTGTAGATAATAATTTGCATCTGTACTGCCTTGTTGTTAAAGCCCCACCATTTTCTTGTACTATGCCTACCATATGCACCCGTGAGCCTCAGTGTCTCAAAAGTACTTGAAAGGAGCAGAGTCTTTTGATTACATTTCACTGTGGTTTTATGCAAGATCACCCATAACCATCTTTACATTTAATAACAGATTTTTTAATTACATTTAATTAACTCCTACTTTTCCATACACTAATCTCTGCTTCCCACCTGGCATTAGTTCCATCCACTTAAACACTTTTTTGTAAGTGTATTGATTCAGGTCTTTGACGTTTCTCTGCTCTTTAGGTACTGTACACTATCTCTCTTTTTTGAAGACCCTGCACTTGCAATGAATCTGAAACATTAAAATACAGCTGAATGTGTCCTCCAAGACATATAAAGGCTGAGAAATCTTGCTAACAAACTCGGATCTAACATTTCTGAGCTGCAGCTAGCCCAGACTTTACTTTCTCATAAATTCTGGAGACAATGCTTTGACAGGATGACTAAAGCACCCCTAAAAGGGTCTGAGCTAAAGCAATGAGGTCTGTGTGCTCATTCTACGCAGTTTTCAGCCAAAAGGGCTTAATACTTGACTTGACATATTACTCAGCAGCCTTTTGCTATTGCTTGCTTATCCTGAACTGCAAAAATCTAAATGCATACTTGGAACTCAGACAACATGGTGATCAAGGAAAGAAAAAGGAGATTTTTAATATGAGTTGCTGTGAGCTAAAAAAACCCGACTAAATATGCTAAATTTTATCATGAAACAGATGGTGTGATTCAGAAAGACTTGAGACATTTTAAATGCTGTTTTTAAACTGTGATTAAAAACTGCAGAAGACGCTCAGTCATCTGTTTTATATGAGTCTTGTTACAGCATCTTATCACAGAATTCTAGAGGCATTCAGAAGAAACCCAAGCATAGCCCCAAGAGAGCATTGTGCGAGCAACAGTCGAGCAAAGGACTATGGGAACTTTGAGCAGAAGTAGGCCTCAAGAATTTAGCTTCTCAACATTAGAATTTAGCTCCTCAGCATAATGTTGGAAGCCCAAGGACAGGCTATCCGGGAGAACAAAGAAGGATTCTCCAGAGAATAAAGAAGACTTCTTCGCAGCTGCAACTGCAAGCAGAAAAAGTATATAAATGTAACTTTTAGAGCTTAGGTAATGCTCTTAGGTAATGCTAAAAGGATGAATAGGCGCATTTATCATGTACCATATAAAAGAAGAACTGAGCTAACAATAAAGTTGGAGCTTGCTTTATCCCTCACACTGAGGCGGCTGCTTGCTTCCCTGTGCAGATTACCCCGACATTTTTTCTTCCTTTTCTTATCTCTACTAAGAGTTTTGTGATGGATTTCTTTGTTTGCTGCTTTTTTAAGGAAGTATTTTGCTCTAGAATTCAGACAGTGCCCATCTGCAACCTGCTGTGCTGAAAAAGTCACTTATTTTAAGACAATTTCTTAATGGTAAGGAGGAAAAAGCCTACTTGAGAAAGTGGATGAGCACATCCAACATGTACACGTTAGTGCTCCTCAGCTAAGCAACATGAAGGTCCTATAGGTATTTTAAACTTTTTTTCAAAATGTAAAGCAAAACCTGTTCATTTAAGAGTTAACAATGGAGGGGGTGGAACATTAGAAATCCATTTTCCAGAGAAAATCTGGCACCTTTACAAAGTAAGTAATCATATCTGGCAATACATGAGCAAGACTTTCATTTAGATTCTCTCTGGCCCAGGAACCCAAAGTGCTTCCATAAAGACCAACTTGAAACACCTACACAAGCTTCCTACTTCAATTATAAATAATATAAAGTTTTTTTTATCTGTAGATTTGATGCATATGTTCTGCTTTCTAGTATTAAAAGTGCAGGCATGCAAAAAACAAAAGCTATCCTTAGTACAGACACGATTCTCATCTGTGAGAGGAAGTGCAGATTTTCAAACACAGGAACTTCTTAATAAACCTTTAAGTTAAGACTTCCCTTGACTGGGCTGAGTTGCACTACTATTTTGAGTTTGAACAGTTCATGAGTATTGCAGTTCATCAATATTCTTCTCATCTTAGAAGACACAAGAGTCCTGACACAAAATGACCTGTTCGAGGCAGCAAAACAGATTAATGGCAGTGTCAGATGTCAAACTGAGCACCTAGCTCCCCTCTACAGTAGCAGATTCAGGACATTTAAAATTTAAACTTTTATGACACCTCTATTTCTGACATCAAGCACTGTAGCTGTGCAGGAGTTAGAAGATTACTTGCACCTAAGTTCTGCACTTGAAAGGCAGAAAATCAGAGAAAGCTGAAGCCTTGCTGAGTGATACTGGCAGCTTTAAGAGCTCACAGCAAGCTCCACTCTTAAAACCTAATCCCAGCACCTAATCCTACCCCTCTACCTCACTGGTATCTATGTCAGTTAGTTCTACTAACTAACTCTGTATGGCAAGAACAGTATCACCTTTATATTTTCCAAAGTTTTTGCCGTTCATTGCTTATCTTTGCCGTGATCTGTTAGTTGCTTCGAATTCACAGAATGTGTTATTTTTTTCTAAGATGCATTATTTATCATTTGTCCAGAGGGCATTTCATCCTAATGTCTATTTCATCCTTGCAGTTCTGCCTGAGTAAGTGCTGCCAGTCATAACCCTTCAGTGAGTGTGTCAGTAAGCCTCTATTCCTTTTGTCCAAGAGAGAAACAGCAGTCAACTGCCTGCACATTACCAATACATATGCCAGGAAGCCAGCTAAAAATGCAGTATTTGTCTCAGTCATTTTCACTACTAGACTGCCTCTGGGCAAGACATTTGTTCCTTTCTAATTTTTCTAGGTATACTACTTTAGGCTTATTTGGTAATTAAACTTGATAGCGTTTCTTGCCTGCTTAGTGCAAATAATTTTCCTATGATCATTACACAGTTCCTTTAGTGAGTCTCCAAAGGATATCTCAAAGTAGAAAAGCAGATGCCAAGGCTCTATTAAATTAAAAGACACTGAAATCTGGAGGGAAGCTGAAGTATTCTGACACTAAAATCCCATTCTAAACTTCATGGTAAACTGACATATTTAAGAAAAAATGCAGCTTTTAACTTGTTTATTACAACATTCTATTCCTTGCAATGATGCTGACTTGGTATTCAGAAAATAAAGCATAATTTACCATTACTTACCAAAACTTTCTCAGAATTTGCACACAACTACCTGAAATCTGCAGTACCCCTCCCCAAACAACTGGCAAAAGCTCAATGAGCATTCCAGAAACTACCTTCTTTTTGTCAAGCAGCTAATCAAATCTGTCTTTTGGGCCCCCACAAGTCATCTGGTACCCCGCAAAGTTACCAGCATCATCCAGCAACGTGCAGCTCTGCAGCACTGCCTGTGTGGATCAGGACTCACACAGATGTCACTGGGTGCCAGGAAACTGAACCCAGAACTCATTTGTCGTAACCAAGTAAGTGAAGAGCTATGTCTGAGAAGCTCAGTTTTCTGCAGAAGACAAGCGTCAGAGTTCCATTAAGGTTTCCAGAAAGCACCTCCAGAAGACGATTTAAGACCCTCCTTCAACATACCATGTGACCCCTCCGGACCCTCAGCTCCTTCTAACCCACGTGCCTCGGCTGGATAGATGGACTATTTCCACACCTTTAACCCTTTTAAGGATGCAATTCAGATGCATCTTCGTACAAAGAAATATTTCATAGCTGTTAGCATTGTAATTTTACCTGACTTTCTCCACCTATGCCTGGTGCTTGCTGTCTACCTTTGACAGATATTACTGCCTGAGTCTTGCTGCTCCCATCATGAAATGGAAGGTATCTGACTTCTGGAAGTTAACAACTGATGTTGAGCACGAGAGCTGCAAGTCACATTCAGTGCTGAGTGCTATAAGAGTCCGAAGTAAGTGTCAGGCATTGATCACAGCATCACAGGCATGGTAGATACTTTCTGATCCAAGGATGAAAGAATGCTCAGTAATTCAGAGCTCCCCAGCCATCAGTGGTCTTCTTCAACCATATAATGTGTGTCTCCCCCCAGAAGACTTATTGCCAGTCTGCAGCTTTCAGCCCCACCTCTCCTCCCCTTCTGGATCTTTCCATAAAATAAACTCACAGTTATGGTGACTTCAGCGACATTTTGTACATAGTCTTTTCCCTTGAATACTTAAATTAAAACCGACCTTGTCCTGAAGGATTTGCTGCCATCCTTCGATTTTCAGCCCTTGATTTATTCAGCTGTAGTTTAAGTCTTTTAACGCCCACAAAGATCTGCAAAACAGGCACAATGTAAGATAATTACATATTCCTTTAAAAGAAAAGCTTGGATTTCATTGTGTTATACGTTTCACAAGTATGGCAACTGTTGGAAAGCACAAGCCGAACACGAATCATTACAGTCACACACACGTTTTCCCAAGTGAACTCTTCCCTGACAAAGCATCCAGACTACAGTTGGGACTCACGACAAACCGTTCTAGTCCTTTAACGCTAAAGCCCTGGAAGACCTCAGTTTAGGCTCCAACACAGGAAAATCTGATTATTTGTGGAGAGACGACAAACCCCAGACACAAAACCGGCCAAGGGTGGCTGCAGCTGCAGCAGGACGAGGGGATGTCTGGTCCTCAGCCATGTGTCACCTCAAGCCACCAGCAGCTTCTGCTCCCGCCACGGTGTCAGGCTGCCAGGTGCAGTGAAGGGCTCCAGCTCAGCCAGGCGCAGGGCAGGGGAGGGAGCACCGAATCTTGCGGGAAATGGGAACCAGAAGCCTCCGCCAAACTTCCACGGGAAACCACACACCGTCACGCCCTGGAACTGCGGCTCGCTGAGCACCGGCACTAGTGCAGCGGAGAGTAACTCAGAGACAGCGCTGGTTCCGAGCAGTGACAGCGGACGCAGCTCGAG
>NW_008693870.1:0-2521 GCF_000695815.1 Acanthisitta chloris | reverse complement strand
GTGTTCTGTTATCCTATATCCCACGTGGGGTGCCCCATAGGGAGTGCCCCAGGTGGGGTGTCCCATATGGGGTGCCCCATGCCATGTGGGCTGCCCCACAGGACTCCAGCCCCACCACACACACCTCTGAGCCTTTTCCTGCAGCCCAGGGAACAAAACCTCCCCAGTCCTGACACCACCCAAGCTGCCCCCCAAATCCAAGAGCATCTTGTATTTTCCCAGCCCTAAAGACCTGGAAGTGGCCACAATCAGCTGAGGTTTGGCTGCTTTCCCACATGATCAGCTGGAGGGATGGGAGCAACCACTTCCACAAGGGGCAAAATATCTCTAAAACCACCTCCCTGCCCAAACAGCCTCTGGTCCGTGGGCCGAACTGGGACCTCACAGGCTGTACTGGGACATTATGGGCTGAACTGGGACCTCACAGGCTGTACTGGGACCCCGTGAGGGACTTCATGGGCTGAACCGGGATTGGTTGTACTGGGACCTCATGGGCTGTACTGGGACCTCACGGGCCGAACAGGGAGCCCATAGGGGAGCAAAATTCAGCCATCAACCCCTTCCCTAGCTTTGGCAGGAGCAGCCAGTTCTGCAGAGCTGCAATGGGGAAACTGAGGCACAGAGGTGGCAGTGGTGGAACTAAGAGCAAAGCAGAGCTCTCCAGCTGTGGGATGTCCCTCTGCCACCGCCCTGGGGACAAGCCCAGGGTACTGGGCCCAGCGGTGCCCTCCTACCTGCACGCGGACCTCCGGCAGGTTGACCTTCATGGCCAGCTCCTCGCGGCTGTAGACGTCGGGGTAGTGGGATTTCTCGAAGGCGCGCTCCAGCTCGTGCAGCTGGTACGTGGTGAAGGTGGTGCGGTTCCGCCGGTGCTTCTTCTTGGGCTGCTCCTCCTCGGCGGCGGCCGGGGGGGGGCCCTCGCCGTCCCCCGGCTTCCGCAGCTCGCCCAGCTCCCCCTCGCACTTATTCAGGAACATGGTGGCACCTGCCAGGGGACCACGGGGGTTAGGGGGGTATGGAACCCCCCGGGGATCCATGGATGGATGGACAAGGGGACGGAGGGATGGGTGGACGGGGTGACCCCGGGAACAGGTTACGCAAAGGCGTAATCCTCTCTGCCGCGGCGTTATCCCAGGGCTGTGGTGTCCCAGGGAATGATCCATGGTGCTGAGGATTGACCCATGGTGCTGGGTACTGACCCATGGACCTGGGGACTGACCCGGTGTCCCAGGGACTGACCCATGGTGCTGGGGACTGACCCATGGACCTGAGGAGTGACCCATGGACCTGAGGAGTGACCCAGTGTACCAGGGACTGACCCATGGACCTGGGGAGTGACCCATGGACCTGGGGACGGACCCATGGACCTGGGGACTGGCCCAGCATCCCAGGGACTGACCCATGGTGCTGGGGACTGACCCATGGTCCCAGAGACTGACCCAGATACCCCATCCCTGGCTCTGCTCTCAGACACCACAAGGCCAATGAATCCACCAGTGCTGAGAGGCAAATTTGCCCTGCAGTGGAGGATTTTATGGAAACACAGCCACTGAGAGCCAACCCAACCTTGCCCTGCCTTAGCCTGGAGGGGACCAAGCCTGGGTTGATCCCTCCTTCCATCCCAGCTCCTCCAGCCCCTGTTCCCTAGGGAGCTCCAGCCCTGAAGAGCTGGAGGACCAGCAGAGCCGGAGTGACCCGGCACCGTCCCCCGGCTAATAACCGTTTTGGTGACGCTTATAAGCGTTTCCAACCCTCACAACGTTTCATCTTTAAGCTTTTTATCCGGCATCTGAAATCTTCCTGCAGTATTTGCTGGGGATTAAGGGTCCCTTTCCACCGTGAGGATGGCAGCAGATATGGAAATGGGGCAGAAAGCTTTAATCCTGGGGCAAGGGAAGGTGCTGCCTTTCCCAAACCCCCCAGCAAGGACCTCCTGATGCCCCCGTGGGAGTGGGGAGGGAAAAGGGGAGTCGGTTGGTGCTGGGAGGGAGCAAATGGGGTGCAGGCAGTGGTGGGTGTTGTGTGGTGCTGAGGGGTGTGTGGGGTGTGGTGAGTGCCCCTGTGAGCAGCACGTCTGCAGTGGGTGTGTGTCTGTGTGTGCACTGGGATGGGAATTGGGGCAGGAGTGGGGGGCTTGGGGTGCATGCTGCAAGGGGCAGGAGTGGGAGGGCACGTGTGGTGGGCTGGGCATGGCTTGGAATGTGAGGGGTGTGTGGTGTGTGTGCAGGGAGGTTTGAGCCACATGCCACCCTGTGCAGTGCCAGGGTACCGTGCTGGGGTGCAGTGCACGCAGCACACACAGCACAGGGTCTGTGCCTGCAGCAGGCAGGGAGGGCACAGAGTGAGTGTGCACAGTGTGTGTGTGCAGCATATGTGCCCTGGCACGGTGCCTGTGTGTGCAGTGCACGTGGCACATACAGCAGAGGCACGTGCAGAGCCTGTAGCACACACCACGAGGTGCATGTGTGTAGCATGTACCATGTCTGTGTGTAGCATGTGCCATGTCTGTGTGCAGAGCGTG
>NW_008693869.1:49755-50075 GCF_000695815.1 Acanthisitta chloris | reverse complement strand
CGTGTGTCCGCGGGCCGAATTCGTCCCGGAATGCGCAGAGCTGTGAGGGGTTGCTCAGGGGATCAGGCAGGGCAGGAGCGTCTCGGTCCGGGGCAGCGCCGCAGGGCTAGGCTGCTGTCTCCGGGAGGGTCCTTGCAGCGGCCTGAAGCAGCTTCTCTGTGCGGTCATTCCGTTCCAGCAGACAGAACGATGCTCGGTGCTCTGTGAGGTGTGTGTGGCTTTGGCTGTCAGCCTGCACTTGCTCCCCAGGCTGTACGCACGTGTTAGACCTCTCAGAGAAACTCTGCCGAGCAGCAAAAAGCTTTCATGGAGTTCAGGGC
>NW_008693869.1:45599-49739 GCF_000695815.1 Acanthisitta chloris | reverse complement strand
GAGTGTTTTGTCAATGCAGGTTTTCACATAGTGAATTCAAACTGATCCTCCTGGCCAAGAGGCAGATTCTTTTCCATTCCTCTCTCCACCATTGACATGTCTCTAACTGGGCAGTGTCCTAGTGGCTCATACAGCTGGTTGAACAGTCAGGTGTGTGCCTTTACATGTTTTTATAAGGCTCAGATAGTGTCAGGGCCAGAGAACTCTTAGGGATCACACAGAGCACAGTTGAAGCTGTTCCAAATGTTACACAGCTGAGCTGAGCACACAGGGGGCAGGAAGGACTGACCTGGAAGGTGGTGCAGGATTTCTCTGCTGAGCTGTGGGTCAGGACAGGCCTGTTCTGACAGGGCTGCCTTGGGCTGGGTTAGCCCTGGGGCTGTGCATGTAGCCACCTCGTGTGTGCCCAGGCACATGGCACAGGCAGCAGCACTGCAGGCACTCATTGAGCTCTGTGCTTCACCTCAGACAAACTGTGCCATGTTCCCTGCCCAAAAACCAGAGTGGTGCCTGCAGAACAGGTATTAAAGCACAGTGTAGCATTTAAACCTGTTTCACGAAATACCGATAACGTCGTACGTAATCCTTTGAGATGAGAGTGCTTCACAGTCCAATAGCTTCATCTTGGAGAATTTAGGGTACCAAACCTGGAAAACTTGTACAGTAGAGGGTTTTATCTCTTGTTCAGTTGAAAACAAACTGAGAATCTAAAATTAATTGGAAAAGGTGACAAAATCTATGAGCTTGTCATCAGTCTGCGGAAAAAGGAGAGCAAAGGTCCATTATTGTGCAGGAAAGGAGTGACTAATAAGAGGAGTGTAATGGATCGAAGGACAGGGCACCTCCTGTTTCTTTCAGTAGAGCAATCTGGGCTAATAATGAAGACCATGATTCACTTTACCAGGATAATAACAGCACACACAAAATCTGAGCTAAAGCCCTTAGCAAGTTGTTAAACTCTGCAGGGACAGATAGAATTATCCCTTGAGTTTTTCATTGGAAAAAAACCCCCCCCAAACCAAAAAACAACAAACTCAAGCAAACCATAACTAACTAACTGAAGCAATCTCTGCAGTGCTGAGGGTCACTGAGGGCCGTGCAAGAAACCCAGAGGACTTTTGAGTGATAGTCTCATCTTTAAATGCAGGGAAAATAGGGCCCAAAATAATACCAAACTGGAGGATCGAACAGTAGGAAACAATATATAGAGACTCACCAACTTCCATCTCTGGCAAGTACGTTTCCTTGGTGCTTATGGGGAAGACACAGATAGTACATAATTTGACTTTGGTAAGATTTTTGACACAGTTTTAAAGGAATGCCAAGGCAGCTGGTTGACCTCAATGCTAGTACCTGAGCTAATTAGTGAATTATTACCTTTTTGATGGTGCATTTGAGTCTAATCACTGACAGTTCCCCATTAAACTGAAATGGCACTTCAGGGGGTGTTCCTGGTGTCTGTCCTGGCTCAGCCTTGGTCTGATTCAACATTTTCATCAGCTTTGGCAATGAAATGGAAAGTATATATACAAGATGTGTGATACTGTTCTGGGAAGGATTTTCAGTGATTTGGGGAGACAAAAACAAGGAGAAAAAATAGTTTGACAAATTTTAAATACAGTGTAAATAACATGAGGTTTGTGTCTCCTTAATAGGTTGTAGTCCTCTATTTTCCACTGGAAGGATATACATCACACCTAACAAAACTCAGCCTTAGAGTAGTTCCAAGATTCTGGAAGAAGCTGTGAAAAACCATAGCTTGAGCCTAACACTAAACTCAAGCATGACACACAGTGAAAAAGAGCAAAAAAAAAACAAACCTCAAAACAAAAACACAAAGCAAAAGGACAGAAAAATGGGGGTCTATACACTGCTTTTGTAGAAAAAATGTAGTATTTGACTGGCCGAACAGAAATGAGGTTTTGATTGCTCCAAAGACCTTATTGTAAAGCACAGGCACTTTAGTTTTTTCTAGCTACAACAAATATTTTTAAGTAGCTGCATAAAAGCAGAAGCAGCTGAAAGTTGTTAAGAATTTCTCCTGGAGAACTGCTGCTGCTGGAGTATCCTGTCATCGCCTGCAGACTCAGTTCTTACAGCCTTCCTGTCCTGCCCTGATGGACACAGGCACTGTCATCTCTGAGTTTTCATTCCACTCAAGTAATTTTTGACTCCTTTCAATCTCTGTTTTATTTTGCTTCTCTGTCTTGTTTTGTGCTCTCCCTTCCCCGATCTGACCTGCTCCTTACTCATGTCTGAATAGAACTGTTCCCACTCTTAAGTTTGCTAACACTGCAGGTACAGAATGCCTTCCTAACCAAACAAGACTTCATGGAACTGGCTCCATTTCTGCACAGACATGTTCATAAGCAAGGGCTGCCAAGGTCTGAGAGATCTGAGATACAGTTGTTCTGACCAGTTCAGAAAGCATCCCTCTGATTCTGAAGGTCTGAAATTTGGGACACTACATCAAACCCCACTGTGGGGGCTAAAAGACTGGGATCATCAAAATCCTTCAGGCACATGGTCTTGTTTTACTGATCTTCTTATCCCAAGAAAATTACAGCACCTCTTAATGACAGTAACATCACATTCTTCTCTTGCCATTAGATTGTGCTATAGTAAAAGAAGCACCCTTAAATACAATTTTGGCAAGTTAAAAAGCACAAAGGACCAGACAAGGGATGTGTTTTCAGGTATCAGAAAAGTTCTATGCTTACAACACTGGAAACAAATCACTGCTGTCACCTCCCGTGGCTGTCACACAAATCAGATGTGAATTCCTCCTCCTGCTCCTGCTTCTCTTGCAGACAGAGACTCCTCACAGTGCTTCTCTGGCTTAGCAGGCTTTTGGGGAGGGATGTCTCGACCTGCTTTGTTACTTACAAATGAAATCTCTCTTTGCCTTGTCAGAACTGCTCAGTGCTAACAGTCCCCAAAGAGACGAGGGAAGCACTCCAAGAGGAAGGAATGAGTGTGTGTGACTGTACAGATGCATGTGCCAGCTAGTTTAGGGGCATGTCTGCATGTCTTGGTATGCTTGCGTAAACTCCCGAGCCCATTAGATCGAAGAGCTGCAACTAAGGCTCCAGGAATCTGCTTGGTGGTAATTCACCATGTATAGGATTTTCCATGTCTGGGGCAGAAGATAAACCTCCAGAGATCTGGCTCAGAATGGCTGTGCCTGTTGCATGGACAGGCAAAGGGCTCATCAGTTCTGGAGCAATGACAGGAGCCCTGGAGAGGCAATGGGCCTGGCCTGCATAGTGACTGAGTAAAGCTCAGCTGTGCTGTTCTTCTTTCTCCCTTAGATCAGCCCTGCCACTTAACCTTGACATAGATTTTTGTTAAAATCCAAGTAGCACATGAGGCAAAACCAAATATAATAAAGAATAATAAAGAACAAGACCCACTGTCTGATCACCTTTCAACAGAGCAATGACAAATTCTGACCACATCAGGAACCATATGAAGTCATCAATATCATATTAGGAAGCACCATTACCCTCTTTAGCAAAAATTGTTTATCATGATTTTATGAAGAATCCTGTACAGTTCTAAAGTAGCAATGGTGTTTAAATCCTGGTTCATCACATTGCAAATATTGCTGCTTCCCCATAGCTCCTCCTGAGGAAGAATCAGCAGCTCTGCTGCTGCCTGCCTAGACTAGGGGGTTGCAGGTCCTCAGCTGCCCGGAGGTTATTGAGGGAAGGGCACGCTGCTGGAGTCAGGCCTTGCCGTGCCTGCAGGGGCAGTATTTGCTGGCCAGAGGAGTTGGTCACAATCTTCTTCAGGCACTGGAATGTGCTGCCCAGGGAGGTGGTGAATTCACCATCCCTGGAGGTTTTCAAGCTGAGACTGGATGTGGCACTTAGTGCCATGGTCTAGTGACGACGGCAGTGTTGGACTTGGTGATCTTTGAGGTCTCTTCCAACCTGGTTGATTCTATGATTCTGTGATTCTTCTGAAGTACAAAACTGAGGATTTGTTGTCAAATAATATGTTTGTACTTCTTTGCGTGATCACCATTTAAGCCACTTGGGAAGAGAGCGCTGGGAGGGGAGAGGAGACCACAAGGAGTTTTGTGGGCAGTATTCCTCAGGGAAGGTCACTGCTCGTTCTGGTGTTTGACAAGACTGT
>NW_008693869.1:41236-45573 GCF_000695815.1 Acanthisitta chloris | reverse complement strand
AGGAATCAAACCCTCTGTGGTATCACTGTCACACAAGGTGCAATAGTCACTCCCACTGAAGGACACATCTCCTATCGTCAAAGATTCCTGAAGCACAAGGAAGTCACCCTTTCCATGTTGTGAGTGAGAGGGATAATTCCTACCCATGCTAGGGCTCTTGAGGTTATCTTTAATCATCTCAGGGATTTTCAGGCCAACTGTACCATCAGCATGGTTTGGTGCAAACAATAGTCCTGGCCTCACTTCTATGTCTTCTGCTCTGACATACCTGCTGGGGACATACTGCTGGCTTGGGCCTGAGGCAAGCACACAGTTTTCTTCTGCAGCAATGAGATTTGTGCTTTCCATAGGTTTCAGGGAGACCTGGGAAATCAGTTCGTGGGTGTTGAGGTCAGAAACTCTGTTTGCAGTCACTTTGCTTGAGTTGTTGGCCTCTTCTCTTCCAAGCTGGCTACAAGCCTCGTTAGGTCCAACCCAGTCCTAGTCAAAGGATCAACAAGTTTGGGTCATTTTGCTTTGAAGTGGAACTTGAAAAGTAGCTGTTCTCTCTCTATGGCTTTGGCGCAGTAATCCAGAGGCTTAGTGCAAATCTAACAGGCAAAGCTAAAGGAATAGGGCAGAGAATCTAGCTGCTAATTTCACAAAAGTTTACAAGACACTTTACAAGATTTCACCTCCAGAACATAGTGCAAACTGGTTTTATTGCTTTGGCTGTGCAAGGACAGGGTGCACCTTTGGGGTTCAGCCTGGTTGGGAGTGACAGGAAGGGTTCCACTCCTAGGGGGCTAGAAGCTGGACAGAAGCCCTGGTGGTTAGCTTAGCTTAGTATGTGGAGGCAAGAAACTTAGGAACTAGAAACTCTCAGGAAGACCAGAATCACCTGTCAGTAACTCTGCACACGAGCTAGAATCATTAATCCCAGAAACAAAAGTATTCCTCCTGCCCTGAATTGAGGGTCATGAGCAAGACATAAAACTTACTTCTTACCTTAAAATTTCCGTTGTGCAAACTATAGAGTGGCTGAAAGAAAGCAGCTGGTGTGGGAATGTTAAGGCAGGTGAGGCTTTTTGCCCTAAAGTGAGAAAACAACACTTAGACATCTTTTCTGTATTCTGTGTCCATGATACTGGTTGGGCAAAACCCCCACACACTCCTGTTGGAAATATTGTACAGAGAGCCTGTTTGTCCTGGTGTCTGACATCTCATGCAGCTGTTTGTCTGCCACCTCTACATGCATGCAATGTTTCTAGCCCGGAGCACAGGCTTCAAAGTTTCATAGGAATGTGCCACAAATTAATGCTGGTCTGTTATTCATTATATGCACTGAGCTACTTAAGCATTTGTTTTTCAGCTTACTTGATCTAAGCGACTTTCTGGAACTGTTTTGGACAGTTCTAGTTTCTTTACATTTAGACAGAGGAATTCTGTCAGACATCTGTGCCCCTTTAGTAGGTCTGTCCTGTAAAAATATTGTATCGTGGGATCATGTGTTCTGTTTCTCTAGGAATGACATGGATATGGAGCATAATAATGTATGTCAAGGCAGAAGAGAAAGAGGTAGGAGGTTTGCCTTTGATCTGCCAGCACAAAAACTTGCAGAGAATGGTTGAACAAGGTTCTAGAAACACTTTTTTCTCTGTACAGAATTGGTTTCAAGTGAACCTGAGTCAATGTAATTTGCCTATATTGGTGTTTTACATACTGACTACTGCCAGGTGTGTCACAAGTAGCTTAATACTGATGTCGATTTAACCACCTTTATGGATTGCTATGTACTTGCACTTTAATTTATCTACATAAAGCTTAACAAAAAACCCCCAAGGGTTTAAATGTCTTTAACTCTGAGAGACACTCAGCCTTGAGCTTCAGCTGAGTTTGGGAGCCACAAAGGTGCTTTGGTCTCCTTATTAAGCACCATGTAGTGGATCATTAACTATCATCAGCCAAGGAACATGTCACATCCCAAACTTGTCAAAAGAGCTTTTGAAAATAATTGAGGCTGTGCAGCAGAAACAGGAAAGAAAAGGGATATAATGACTATTGAATTACCCTTTTCAGGCCATAATGGAAAACTATCACATACCTTGAAGAAAACTTGCAGTTCCAGAACAGATAGACTAGAGTGCCAAAACCCAGAGGAATGAACAAGAACTGCATAGTTCGGGTGTTTAGGATCTTTTCAGGCAGTTTTGGTGCATCTAGGAAAAGAATAAGCACAAAAATTATTAATAAAAGGTCTAGAAGTCAAGGTAGAACCCCAAATAACCAAGCAATGCAAATCCAACAGGCTGCTAGAAACTTCAAGGACAGTAATTTGGCCATGGATGCTTGAAGAAAGTGAGCTCTGATTTGAAAAGCTTCATTTTACCAGGTACCCTCCTCTTTCTTTTTGGAAGCTGGACATAAAAAGAAATTAATTAAGGTGAAAACAACATTCTTTGTACCTGTTCTTTGGAGCACAGTTGTCTGGCTCCACTCACTCCAGTGACTGTGGTATGAATTCTCATTGTCAGACACCTTGCAGCGAACTCTTGCAACATAAGCAATGCCCCAGCGAAGCTCTGTGGCTTCAATTTCGATCTGTGGCAGTGAACTGGGTAGTGTCTTATTCAGTGCAACCTGCAAAGATTACAAAGCATTTCTGTTAGCGAGGCTGGGCAAGAGGATGGTCTTTTAAACATGCTTATTTTTTTTGTTGGCTGTTTTTTCCCCCTCTTCTCTTTTCATTCTCAAATCCCCCTGTGTTAGCTGCAAGAAGCGAGCCTGCATGATGATGGGTGACTTCTGAGTGCAGGGCTTGTGAGGAGTTACTGATCTTCAGGACTGCTGATTTATATAAAACCTTCCAGCCTTGATATGGAAACCAGAAGGGCCAGCTCAAAAGAGTCAGCTGGCACAGGGCCGTTGTGCCCAGAGAGCAAGGCAGCGTGTGCCTCATCCAGTTACCTCCCAGGACATGCTGTACTCCTTATACTGCAGCTCATACTGGACAATTTCAGTGAGGTACCAAGGCACATTCCACGTGCTCCACCATATACGGCACTTGCTGGCAGTGGTGTTGCTCTGGATGTTCAAAGGTGGATCAAGTCGTACTGCAAATAGAGGAGGCAGGATTTGTCACGATATTTGGGACACCACAGAAGGAGATGCATGATCCTAGGCTGACTAAAGTCTTGGAAGATGGGTCTAAAGAGCAATACCAAGACCAGCAGTAGGCAAATTAGCTTACAGGGTAGATCAGAACAGCTACAGAACTGATATAAATCAATGATAACTCCAGTAGTCCCTGGGGATGGTCTTGCAAGCAGAGAACAGCTCCAGATGCCACACCCTGCCCTTACAACAGATCACTCATGCAGACAGGCTCTGAGAGTTCAGACACTAGAGCATTTCTCCCAAGTACCAAGCCATGGGACGTTCAATTAAATCCATGACTTTGATTCCTCATTATGTTATTTCTTAGGGAAAACCCCCACAACACAACAAACAAAAAATTGAGGCAATCCAATTGTAAGTTATCTATGGCACAAGAAAACAGGATGCAGATGAGTATTCTTGGAAGGTTTTCTAGAGCTGGGCCTCTCTGAAGTCCTGGAAAAATCCAAATGGAGAGCCTTGGGGACTGCATCCTTGATGGTGCACCCACACAGCACACTCCAGGCATGGGCAGTCTGGCTTGTTCCCATTGTGCTCTCTTGCTGTCTTTGAGATACCCTTTGTTAGGGAGCATATTGGACCTAGCCCAAAGTGCTGGGCAGAACCTCAGCTCACAGCTGCCCTGGCTCACACTTACTGTGCTCTCGGGGATTGTACTCTGGAAAGGTAATGTATGTGTGATTATGTCCAAAGAAGTTGCCCTGGAGAGAGACTCTATAACCATCTGTGTCCAAGATCTGGCTGGCTAAGTGGATTGTGCAGTGGTACTGGTTCTGCATGCTCTCTGTGGCAGTCAGTTTGCAGCTGGCGTTGTGGCCCTTTGACCAGAGGCTAGAGGAATAAAAAAGCTGAAAGTTACTTTTAAGTCATGCAATTAAGTGTTTTTCAGCTCTTGAAAGATGGGTGGCAGCTTGGCATAGCACTGCACTTGGAAGACTATGAACTTTGTTAGTGCAGACAGCATGGAAAGCAATCCTCAAGCTGGCTGATGGCAGGGCTAGAGAGGGAGGATGGAGACACCTTCACAGCCTCAGTGCTGAGAGTGCCAGAGCTCCTGGGAGCTGCACAAAGAGCCTAGTACCTGCCCCCTGCTCCCTCTGAGAGTGAGAGGCTGTTCTGTGTCACTGCCAGGAAAGCAGCTGGGGAGGAGGGTAGGAGTGAGTGAAGGACACAGCACAGAG
>NW_008693869.1:25620-41208 GCF_000695815.1 Acanthisitta chloris | reverse complement strand
CTTTCCCTGGATGGACAGGCTGCCCAGAGCTGGCAGGAGATCATGCAGCCACGTGCACTGGACCTCTGCTGTCCCCCCGGGGCCGAGGGCCCACAAAAGGAGCGGCTTCCGAGGCAGAGCAGGGCTGGGGTGATGGATGGGCTGGCAGAGCTAGCTGTGCTGCAGAGCCCAGGGCCAGGTCCCATCCCTCTGCTCCGTGCTGGCCTGCCCGAGCCAGGGCTGCCACAGGCAGGTTTGGTGTGCAGCTCTTACTTGGTGAAATGCAGGTGGAAAGGTCCATCGCCCACAGGCTTCGCCGCTGCCCACGTGCAGCTCACAGTAGTCACATAGTTATTGATGCAGCTCAGGCTGCCTGAGAGCTCTGCAGGGGAAGGAGACCAGAGCTGGGTTCGTGTGTCACCAGATGAGACCTTGCTCAGCACAGCAACTAAATGCATTACTTGCTACTGCTTCCTTTCCTGACACCACACCTAATCTTCTTCATCATGTTCTTCCTCTCTTGTACTGCATGTCACTGCACGAGATGAGTGTGAGAGCTTAGGGCAGGGGCTGCACTTTTTCTTCTGCCCAGTATGTGCTTGTCCAGTATGTGCTCAGCTCCCTAAGCCTGGCACTGCCAGCCAGCAGTGCTGGCTCCTGGACCTGGCAAGGGGCAGCCACAAGGTCTTGGGTTGCATCCTTCGGGGTCTGTGAATGAAAAATGAGCACAGCAGGTGCCTGTCTTCCTACAGTGCACCTATCCCAAATCTCCTCTTACCTCTCCCTCTTCCTCCACCAAAGAGCAGCACAGCAGCAATGCACAGCTGGAATTCCAACTGCCACACAGCTCCTCCCATTTCAGGCAGTATCTGAAACAGAACAGTTGTTAGAGGCAGTTTTGTCAGTGTTTGTAGCAGCAAGTCGAAGCTTTAGCTATGTGATTCTGCCAGCCTGACACAAGCTGACCTGGAATCTGTCAGAGAGGGCACCAGCTTTACTATAGAATTCCTTCTGCAGGAACTGTTCTTCTCATGGCAGTAAATAGTACTTTGCACAGGAATCTAAAGCAGCAGCTGCCCAAAAGGAAATCTTTAATTCCTGCAATTTGATTAAGGGTGGGGGAAGTGGTGGGTATTCCATCCTCCTTCTTCCTGCATTTTTGGCATCTGGCTTATGACAATTTAAGAGCAGCAGAGAGCCACAGTGGATTGGAACAAATGTTCACATTTCCCTGTATCCTGTTTCTGACAGTAACCAAAACCAGATGCTTAGAGAAAATGGTAGCAATAGAGGAAGCATAGATGTTCTGAGAACATTCTCAGCCTCCAGACATTTGCAGCTCAGGGACCTCCAGGGGCAGACATAATTTCTGCATATTCAGAAAAGAGACAGAAACAGTGGATAACTGATATGCTCCTGGTTAAAGCACTCACTGGAGAGTATAGAATACTTAGGACTTAGTCATTACCCTAATTCACTGAAGGGTTGTGTAAGAATGTTTGAAGTGTATCTTCTGCAATATGCAACACTACCTCTCTACAAGGTTCTGCTAGACTCAATCTCTTTACCCAGGGATTCTCTTCTGTTAATTCTTTCCTGATTAAGTTTTGATTTAAAAATCATATTTTTCACTAACAGTTTCTGATTTGATGATTTTACAGCAGAGCTTAACATGAAGAATATGGACCTGAACAACTCAGCAATACATGGTGGTTTTTAAAAGATGTTTTCAGTATTTGCTGTTACCTGAACACAGCTAATGAGCCCAGCACTGCTCCACAGGGCCTGGAGCCCAGGAGACATGAGTGAGTTTGTGCACATAGACCACTAATAAGCATAGACAAAAACAGTTTCTTGAAAAATTAACGAAGCACTGGAGGAACACTGTTTGCACTGCTTACCTAGCATGGAGACTGAGCTGGGTTGGGACAAAGAATGTTCTGTATCAAAAGAGCTTGGGTTAGTTATTCTTGAAAAAAAAAACAAATAGAAAAGAAAAAAATTGCACAACATTTGCCAGAGATTCTGATCTCTCTTCCAGAAGAAGCTGGGGAAAAGGGAGAGAGTGTGAGGACAGGAGAAACACCAAGTACAGCATTGGCACAGGACTGAATGGATATGGCCTGGCTGCAGAATAAGGGGGTGATTTCTGACCAACACAGGGCCCAAAGTAGTCTTGAATAGGAGAATGAGCCTTTGCTTAGCAAGGATTGTGACATTTTAGCCATTGGGATGGCTGTACTGGGATTGAGTGATGGCTGCAGCAGCAGGAGATGCACTCCCTGCCCAAGAGTGTCCTGCCAGCCCCAGAGGTCACGAAGCCAGGCAGCAGCACCCCCAGCTCCCTCAGCCTCTCCTCACAGCTCCTGCAGCAGGAAAATAATGACAGTGTGTCAGAAGCTGATCCAGAGAAGGGAAGTCTTTCTGGCTCCCACTTCAGCACCTCTTCATTTCTGGGTTTTTCATGAGTATCCTGTTTTGCTGCAGCCCTTCGCGTGGGGGTTGGCGAGAGGAAGCACCACCAGTAGCTGCTCTGAGCTGGGGGAGGCACGAAACTTATCACTCTGATCAGGGCTGTGTATGATCCCAGAGATAAGTACAGTAATACTGACTCAATAGGAAATAGAGCTGCATGAAGTAGAATTATACATGAGCTTACAGGAACTTGCTCAGGCACAGAGACAAACAAACAAACAAGCAGAGGCCAAGGTAAGTGAAGCAGGTCAGAAGGTTTCCAGGTAATTGCTACCAATCAGATGACCTCCCCCCAGCCCACACAAGAAGTTCTTGCTCAGTTCTGCAATGTTTGAAATGTGACAGACATTTCTGGTTCTCTAACTCACCTGGATACAAATAAAGCATGTTTAAATGCAAATTGGTGTGTTAGAAGCCATGAATGTTAGTCATAAGCAGATGATGAAACACTGAATTTTGAAAGGCTTATCAGAAACTGATTTGGGGAAATAGCACATAACCAGCTGAACGAGATTCTGCAGCACATTGATGCAATTAGAGGAGCTAACACACAGACTGTGGGTGCAGATCAATTAAAAGAAGAGCTAATGCAGCTACGTGTAGCATTTGTAACGCCATTAATTAATTTCCTCTGTTGGGATACACACTTTAAACAAAAAGTTGATGAAAATAGTTCTGGAAAGGCTGTAAGAATGATTTAATTCTGGATAACTTTCCTCAGAAATCAACAATTAAAGTCCAGTGAAATCTCTTTAGCTTAACCAAAGGAAAGGCTGAGCAGTAATTTCACACCAGCCACGAGTATCTCACATGGGAAGATGATTTCAGGCAGGAGAAAAATTTTTGTTGTTAATATACTAGTGTAAAAGAATCCAGTGGTTGGAAACTGAAGGTAGATACACATAGAGAGGACTTAGGGCAGAATTTGTACCAAGGGGAACTACCTTTGTTGCTGGAACCTCCTGCCTAAGCACGGGACGCAAGACTCATAGTCCCTAAGTCTTGGTGAGGTATCTTAAAGAACAAACCCCCTCAGCTCAGATGGGAGCCCAGTGCCAGTGGCACAGGTGCTCTTACAGCAGCTGCTAGCACTGGAAGACAAATCAACTTCTCAGCAAGGCTGCTTGATGCTTTTTGTGTTCTAATGCCCAGTCTCTGCAAGACTCTGGAGTTGTGGGTGAGGGCAGAAAAGCCCTGTGAAAACTGGTGTCAGAGGAAGGGGAGAACCACCACCACTCTGCAGCAGAGAGAGACCAAACCTCTGAGTAAAGCCCTGACATGAGCTGAGTGATTGCAATGGTGTTTCCATCCTTTTGCTGTTTCCAGGGCAGAGTTCTGCCTGTTAGCTGCTCAAGGAAACGAGGCCTTTCAGCCATGCCTTTCCCCTCCCTTCCTGTGGTTCCATCAGCTGCCTCCATTTCCCAAAAGTAATTTAAACCAGAATTTGTATAACATAGATTTTCCAAATGCTCTCAACTGCCTGTCAACAGACAGAGAGGATCAACTTTTACTGCTAAGTCTGTCACTGTTACCAGAAATCCATTCTGAGGGATTCACCCCCACATTTGGGGGCCAGTGGAACACTCAATAAAATGATAGCCCTTTCTTTTAAGAGTCTGCAGAGTAAAATAAATTATTTGATAGGTACCACTGAGAGGGGAAGTAGTACAAGAAGGTGACAACACAGTCATGGGGGTAGCCTAGATATCATCTGGGTTCGAGCATTACAGGGAGACTTGCAGAATGAGGTTGAGGTAGCCCAAGAGAACTGTAGGCAGCACCTTCAGTGTGTGAGCAGCAGCAAGGAGGATGGTTAGGAGTAATTGATTTAATCATGTAGTGGGAGGTGGAAGTTGACATCATAGAGTTCACTTCCTGATGGCAGAGGGAGATACGACAAGAGGACAAGGCAAGGCTGTCAGTGACTGGAAGTGGGGACAAGAAGCTCAGTTTTGATGAGATGCAGAGAGAATTGTCTAGAGAAATGCAATGGATTCAAAGGGATGGACACCAGAAAGGGCCTTTGCATCACTGACTTTTGGGTGACTACAAGTAAGACAAGATCAGCTTTACAAAGGCCTGATAAAACACGAAGTGTCACGTAAGAGCATGAGCAAGGATTTCACCATGCTTGAGTATCCTTTGATACCTGTGGTATTATGTGCCAGCCCACAGCAGACAGCCACAGCTCCTCAGTTCTATTCCACCTCTGCCACCGACTCTCATATGGAGAACATTGGTCAGTGTAATTTGTTCTTGCAGCTCACTCCTGTGGTCCTCCGTGCTCACCAAAATCTTAGAGGAAGTCAGAAGCTTCAGGCTCTGATTTGGCAGTGCCTCTGGACTCTTTCAAAATGTATTCTGCTTGCTCTCACTCCTACAGCAAGATACTGATCTTGACAAGAAGTTCAACATGACCTAGTGATGCATAGATTATCTACCTTCTGGATCCCTAGGCCTCTAAGCACATGTCTGACAGAAGCACATCGAGTGCACTCAGCAGACTCACACGATCAGCATGCAAACTGTTGGGAAATAAGGAAAAAGTAGTTGGCTTTTCTCATCTGCACAGGTTCTCAGAGACAACCCATACAACCACTCCTTTTCTCCCTTCATCTTTGGGGAGTCATTTTTCCACAATGTGATGCTCATGAACAGCCATCTCCTTTTAGATTGACACACTTGGATCCCAGGAAAAAGCTGCTACAGAAGATGACTACTGCAATAAAGCAACATTCATACACACATACATTAAAAAAGTATATCTTTGTCTGCAAAGTCCCAAGCACTGAGGACTACTTTGTCTGGACTCTTTTACACTCATCTCGTTCAGTCAGGGAGGAGTACCTAAAAAAAATCACTTGTTCAGGGTGGACCTTCTTTTGAGCACAATCCACCAGGATTAATGCAATAGTGTTGTTTGGTACTCAGACCCTTGTGGTGATTCTTTTGTTCTAGGTTCCAAGCACAAGAAGCAATATAGAATTCCACGTTTAGGTAAAGAAAATATTTTTCAATATCTTGGCTCAGCAGATGTATCCCAACATTGTGTACTGGCATGCATAGCACAGAAATATGTTAAACTGTCTTACCTGCTCAAAGGCAATGTCACTTTTTGTGCTGCTCCTGCCCCTTGATAGCTCAGGCTGTGTGGTTTGATGATCAGGCAGCAGCAGCAGCAGCATAATAAAGCAGAGCTTACTGTGCCCGATTTTAAAGATAATCTCAAGAACCAATGAAAAACTGCTCAGATTATCAGATTGAGTTAAAGTAGCTGCTTCTGCAATTACTCACTAGTGATGGAGAAACTGAGGAATTTCTACTAAAGGGTTAACATTTAAGAGGCCAAGTGCTTTGCTGAATATGCATGTATCTGCTTGCAAATTTTATTTAAAAGGCCAACAAAAGAGCTTTCTATGTGACCTAAAGCCATTTCCTAGCCCTGCTTGGATGTAAGGTGAAGCTGCTTCCACCCTAGGCCCCTGCCCAAGTGTGCTCAGAGCTCTGGAGCAGCCCTGAGCTGCCTGTCCTGCACTGCCTCCAGAGCCAACTGCTGCACTGTGCTCACAGGGCAACTCTGGAAGCAAAGGCAAACAGGCATTGAGTGCTTCCATGTCCCAGTCCTAGAGTGCATAAGGAACAGCTCTTCCCATGCCCAGCTGCAGTGGCAGTGTTACAGCCAGGATCCATCAGCTCGGTCCTGTGCGTGGGTCTAGTGCCAGATAAGGGAGAGAGCAGACTAAGCACAAACTGAATAATAGTCCATCAGTATCAACTTCTGGGGCCAAGAGACAGGGATGCAGGGGCTGTGTGGAGATGGATGTTTCCAAACTGGTACAACAGAATGAGTTATGATGCTTCTCCAAGTACCTGATCTTTGGCCCTAGAATTCCTGGGGAAACACAATTTTTCCAGATTAGATACTGCTAGGTTAGGGACATTTTCAGTTTGCTCCTAGGAGGCACTCAGAAAACCCCACCTCAAACCTCTCCACATCCACAGTGACAACTCGTTGGCCAAAAGCTTATTTGTTATGAGCTTGCTTCAAAGGGAGCAGCCTCCCTTGTTGAAATACCCTCATGCCACACACTTGCCCATGAAGTGTCTCCTAGGGTGACCAGAGGGAACTTCTAGCCCAACATAGCACAAACCCACCACCTTCTATCAGATGTACAGGCAGATAGCATTGCAATAACAGAAACAGCTCCTTCAGCAGTTCTGGGGCCAACAACATTAACAGAAACAAAGAGCACACAAAACTGACAGGGAAAAAGCCCTAGAAGACAGGCAAATTTCCCCTCCTCCCCCAGCAGCCTGGGGTCACTTAACACAATGCAGCTTCTTAAGGAGAAAGAGTTACAAGATAAAGCTGCAGAAGACTGTGTTGAGATCATCAGAAATGCTTTTGCCCACTCTCCATTCCCATGGGCACGGTGCAAACAGCCCTGCAGGGCAGCCTGGGGCAGGCTCAGCTGCTCTGGTCCTCTGCTGCCTGGTGCAGGGCAGGCAGGGCACTGGGAGACAGCAGGGAGGATGCACCAGCACGTGAAGACAACACCTCCCACAACTCATCACAGCAGATGACAAGAAAAATGGAAAATAAGGAGGGAAGGAACTGAAAAAACTGCTATCTTAGAGCAGTGCCCAAGAAACCACTGAGCTAGGAATATATTGGAGTAATAACCACGTGGGCAAAACTGAGCCATATAGGTTCAAAATCAACATAGCAGGTACTGTTGCTGTTCTGAACAGTCCAACCAGGGCTGTCCATGCATAGCAATGCTCACTTGCACTCACTTGTAACAGAAACAGCTTCTCTTCATTACAGTGCTCCCTCCTGTGTAGGGAGCTGTGGGGTTGGCTGCAGTCTCAGGCAAGAGAGGGAGGAGAGGGAAGGGAGTTTATTGGTATAACAGCAACAACAGATTATTACTGTATTGGAAACACATCCTTCACCATGAAGGTTCTCTCAGGATGGACTCTTGTGAGCCAAGCAGCCTCTGGGTTAGTAGCACCAAGCCTACAGAAGATGTAGGTCTTCACATTCAATTTCAGTAGTACAGTGACACTTCAATACAATTTTCCTAAACAAACTCAGGTACAGAGGTGTCAGAGGGAAACAGATTCACAGTTACAGTGCAAACAGGAGTTTCATATTTGGCTTTATTAGCTAGCAGAAATGGCTCAAAATTTGTGCTACTGACCTGTTAGCTGCAGCAGAGCAGGGCCAAGGCAGGAGATGCAGTTACAGCCACATCCAGGTAGGACAGCATTTCTGAAATTCTGCATAGTTCTACAAGCTGCTCAGTTAACATGCTTGGAAAGTGCTGGGAGAGAAGCTGATTCAGTAAAGACTTAGTAGCGAGAATTGTCTGGAATTACATGTTTTGAAGCCTTTGCATTTGCAGACTCCCCCTGGAAACACAGTCTTTCTGAAACCTGAATTGTGCTTGGTCTCTTGGAGACACTCAAGAATTGGTTTTGATTATACCCCGTGGACAGGGCTGGGACCCTCTGTAATTAACAAACTGCTCCAGCTGGGTTTAAAGAGCCAAAGACAGTAGCAGGAAAATTGACATTGCCTGTGTTGTTTGGAAAGGGTAGGGGAACTTTAATGTAGCAAACATGCTCACCATGAGTTATGCCTCTAAGAGTCCATGTACAGCAAACTCTCAAGTCATGTGAGAATACCAGGAGAAATAATATAAAGCTCTGTACTCTTTATAAGGTTACTGAAAAAAATTTGCACATCTACATAAGCCAAGGAATGATTTTCAAGGTACAGTTGCTTTTTTCAGACATTATAAGGGGGTTGACCTTGGATTCTAAGAAACACCAACCCAAAACCCAGAAACAATCAATCACAACAAGTTTGAGACCTTAAGAGGATAAGTGGCAATAAAAATATAGTTTTTGGTCGTACGCAGTAGAGCTCACACGAAGTAAACTTTGCTTCTCCTCTGAATTTTGCTAACACTTTGCTCCTGTCACAGTACGAGAAAGGCCCCACACTCTGCCAGGCAACACCAAGTCCTTAGTTTGTCTGTGTGCCACTAACAGGGCTGTCAGGGCCACAGGAGACCCACTGCTTGACATAGCTCCGTGGAAAGTCCTCCTGCTCCTGCTCAAGAGGGATGGGCCCAGAGTTGGTCTGACTGTTTTGCTCAAATTCACAGTCAACTGGACTTCCACAGTCTGAGTCCACAAAGCCACTGTCAATAGTGTCCAAATCCACGCAGATCACAGGGTAACTGTCACCAGGCCTTGTGTTGTGAGCATAGAAGTCATAGGAGCCTTCACTGTAGGAAACACTTTCACCGTCAGGAGAAGGTAGAGAACCTGGATTTTCCAAATCCCACTGATTAGGCTGCAAGCAAAGGGCTTCTAGGATGTTCCCCACCCTTCCTTCCAAAGCCCTTCCTACTTGCTGATGGGCTAGGAGACTTGTACTCCTCAGGTGGTCTGTGGACACAGAGCCTGAAGCAAGTATTTTGTCCTGTGTGGTCAGGTCAGCCAGATGCAAGCCACTGGGTATCTTTCTGTCTTCCTCATCAATGTTAACCTTGGGGTAACCAGGTTCTCCAGCACTATCATCTTCCTCTTTGGTGTGCTCGTGGCTGCAGCTGCACTGGCAGTTACAAGGTGTAAATTCATCAGCCACAGTCACTGTATCAATGGACAAGTGCCCATAAGACTGGTCCTCGGTCCCACCACTGCTGTTCACACTAGACCACAGGGACTGGCTATCCTGACCTGGGGCAGTCAGGCAAGACACACAGGGCTTGCAAGGCAGAATTTTTCTCAGCTCATGCAGCTCTTCCTGTGAGGTGCTGTTGGGAGGATTCATGCTGTAAACTTCTAGGACTTCTGGAAGGACTATTCCCCAGTCAAAGAAATCGAAGGCCATTTTCATATGGGAAGCACCAACCCACTTCTGTAGAAAGACATACAGGGAGAGAGAGGTTAATATCACAAGGTTTGAGGTTCCACAGAAATGACCTAAGTTCTTAAATTTTCAGAGGCAAAGTCAAACTCTAAAACTGACTCCTCCAGTGTAGCAGGCTAGGAGATGTTACTACCAGACACAGGCAGCTGCAGGAGAACTGACTGAAGTAATCAAAAATCATTAGCTCTGAGAAGTTTTCATGGCTTTGCAGTTTTCTCTATGCTGTAAAGAATGCCACTGCCCATAGTGGCATTCTTTCATGCATCAGCCTGAGGTCCCAAGCCAAGCCACCAAGTCTCCCCTTCCCTCTGGTCCTGAATGCTGCTTCTCTTGGGAAGGATGGTCAGCTTCTCCCTGTGTGCTGCACCTGCACCCAGCACACACACAGCCTTGGCCTCTCACTCCCCTTGCCTCAGTTTCCTGGGGAGGGGGTCAGGGCAAGGTTTCTCCCATGCAACAGCCTTTTCTTTCACAGTAACAAGAAGGAAACAGAAGTAGGCAGGGGATGGGGACCACAGAGCTGTAGCCACCACCTGCAACACTTACTCAGATGATTAGGGAGTGCCACGCAATGAATCTTGCCCTTCTGTATCATTGTTAGTATCACACTCTGCCCTGCACCAGGCATTCTCTCTACATCACGAGCCCCTTGCATTCAGGCACATCTGGCAGTAAAGCACTTCTGGATTTCTATGATTTAAGACCAAAGTAAAAGTTTCTGTTCTTATTGAAGAAGTCACTGAATCAGACACTCAGATCACAGCAAACTTCAGGCATGTGCCACTAATGAATGTCAGGAAATCCTGCTAGAGGATTCTGCAGTGCTGAGTATGGGCACAGCACAGACTCATGACTTGGTTCTGCTCCCTGTCTTCCACTTACTTAACAGCTGAGCTGTGTCAAGGCTCTTCTAAGTGCACCACTTTCTGCTGTGTATAAAAGAGGTAAGAACACTGTGCTTCATAAACACTGGGAAGGTTTCTGGCAGAGTGCTGCATGAGAGCTGAGTGTTGCCACAGCTGCCAGACTGCCTTAATCCTATTGGCCTCCAGTCCCAAACTGCTCTCAGCATAACTATACATGAGCAAAGTATTTGAGAAAAGAATGGCTTGACACAGTTTATTGCCCTCTGACAGAGGGCTTGGAAAAAAAAATCTTTGTTACAGCAGGAAGCACCAAGTCTATTT
The DNA here is from genome assembly GCF_000695815.1 of Acanthisitta chloris. Classification (NCBI taxonomy): domain Eukaryota; kingdom Metazoa; phylum Chordata; class Aves; order Passeriformes; family Acanthisittidae; genus Acanthisitta; species Acanthisitta chloris. The sequence continues at coordinate 30,621 of NW_008693869.1, read as the reverse complement.
GAATTCATTTTTAACCTAAGCTACAAAGGACTTATTATTAAAGCTGTGATATACAGAAAGGCATTTAAGGTGCAACAGGTTATTTGAAGAAACAGCAGAAAATCTTTTTCTTAGAATTGAGTAGGCAGAATTTCCTATTCCCTCTTGACAGTTCTTTGCAAATTCCCACTCAATATGAATCTAAGGATTCATGTACAAACATGAATAAACAGCATTTCTCTGCTTTCCCTTGTACATCTTAAGTTTTTCTCTAACATTTTCACTGCTTCCTACCCAACCCAGGACTGCTCTCTGCAGTAATTTGTAACATTATTCACAGATATAACCTAACAAAACCCACATTTCTTTGATGCAAGCAGGATGCAGTTGAATAAGACCTACATCAATCAGGTTTTTGTCAGCCAAAAATGACAAGTCTGTTCACTTCTTAGTGATGTCACCACATCCTTGGTTGGCATCCCTGTCTGTACATCTTGTGCTGTGGCTGTGTAGGCAACTGCTGCTTTAACCTGCACATTTACTAGGAAACAACTCAACTTTAGCAACTGAGGCTCATTCCCTTCCCAGCAGCACTGAACAGCCTAACTAGAAACTAGCAAGAATGTAATGTGCCCAGAACAGAGAACCCCACGGATGCACCTGAGAGGAGCATGGCTCTTGGTGTGCAGGCTGTGTGCATTGCCACTGTGAGCACTAGCCCATGACTCTCAGGAATTCCCAGACTTGGTCCACCTGGTCCTCCTCCTGAGAGCAACCAGTGCCACCTGCCTCACCAGAAGATGCAAGTAACCCTCTGGTGGAGATATAGGAAGCCACAACAGGTCTGAGAGAGGAAGGCAGGAAGGAAGGGAGACAGTCACTGCAGGCCTCAGCTTGAGTATCACCCCTCCCAGGCTACGGGCCTAACCTCCTTACACACATCAGCCATGCAGCAGTGGGAAAGTACATGGAGATCATTAGGGCCCAGCTGGTGTCCCTCTCCCAGAGGGTGTAAGAAAAAGCAGAAACAAAAAGCAGATGCTGAAGTGTCTCTGATCAGTTCTGCTGTAATAACAGGAACTTGTTCAGAAAGAGGCAGCGATGTCTGCACTCATATGTCAGCACTTTTACAGCCTGATAACAGCATTGTGAGCTGCTCTTCAGCTTAATAAAATCATTATGTATGGATGCTCAATGTGCTTTTTACTTTTGTATCCCAAGAACTTCAGCAAACTCTGCAGCCTTTGCAAACCATTTTGTCACATGAGCAGGTTTGGCTGATGTTAAATGAGAAGAGAATTTGGGAGGACTAGGCAAAGGTACTCAAAGACACTTCCATCATAGGGAGGCAGCTGCACTGTACTATCACATAGCAGTTATTTGCCCCCAAAGCTCTGGCCATCTTTCCAGGATGATATGCATAACTATTGCCTGTATGAGTGACTCTTCAGAGCAAACTACAAGGCTTAAGGTTGAGTTTGTGTCACTGCAGAGGTTGGAGTGGGAGATCTGGCTCTACAATCGAGTCTGTGCCATGGCCTTTATGGCAGCATAGGACTAGAGCTTTGGAAAGATCCCAGTTACTGTCCTGGTATCCCTTTCTGCACTCCTGTCAGGGTCCCAGGCTTCACAAATCACATGAACTCAGCTCACACAGACAGCACCTACAGAGAATAAGGGGCACAGATGTGACAAAGATCTTCATGGTGCAGAAGGGACACTGGAGAGCTCTGGTCCTTATATCTGGAGCTGTTTGGCATTCCTTGAAATAGATTTCCCCTCCACTGCCCTAGTGAGAATCCCTTGCCCAGGATAGCATGATGGCTTTTTAGTTTATCATGTGCTCCACTCACTCGTGCAGCCCATTAATACCTTGAAATCTCCGTTATGTGCCAGGTAAAGAGGTCTGAAAAAGGGAGCAGGGTCTGGGATGCAAACCATCTTCTTCCACAAGCTAGAAGAGAAAAGAGAAAGGCTTTGGGGTTAAGCACACATTACAGAGGCAAAGTAAGGCATCTCCAGATCCATTTCAAGCAACTGAGATCACCTGTCTGGCCTCAGGAGTTAGCAAGTGGCTGAGGATCCAAGGATGTCCTGTGCTGCCAGAGCCATCTATTGGCCTTTCCTGTGAGCCTCACAGGAGGGGAGGCCTCTGCACTTGCACACACATATTCATGCTAAGGAAAAAGGTTCCAATTTTTTCCTTCCTGGAAAAGCACCAAGTGCTGGAAATGCATTTTCCCCTTGGGCTGGGCTGGTTTGTGGCCTGCAGGCCAGAACTCTGCCCTGTGCCATTGTTCTGTGGACCTGGGCTGTGCCAGCCCTGTTGCTGCCAGCTCAGCCCTCCTCTGTGTTAGCACCCCATCCCTCTGCAAGGGCTTGGGACCCTCCAAAAGGGAGAGAGGCTCCAGCCAGTGTTGAGGGACCTGCATCAGCTTTGAAAAGGAGCAGCTCACCCCTGGCTACTGCTCCATCTGGCAAATGCAGAGCACCAGCAAGGCCAGGGGAACAGCTCGGGAGGGTGGGCAGCCCCTGCTCCATCCCCAGGTACCACAGCTTTGTCCCAGTCAGCTGAATGGCAGCAGAGCCCCAGGAGAGAGCAGGTCACTCCTGGCAGTACACCAGCTAGAGCCCATACTTGGCTGGCCCTCACGGCCCATGGCTGTCCATGCATAGGGATACAAGATGTGAAGAAGGCTGAATGTGAACACCCCATCTTTATCAGGACAGAAAAAGAACAGTTTCTCCCACTTCCTGAAGTGTTCTTACCTCTGCTGTTTGGCCAGGAAGGTTGTGATTGAGGCCATGATTGCCACAACACCAAACAGCAGCAGCCATGCCATGCCTGCTGTCTGTGTCACTGCTGGAGAAAGAGATGGGGTTATTCAGGCTCACCTTGCATTTCTACCCTTGTGAACGGGCAGGAGGATAGTGAGGATTAAAAGGGTTTTTGCAATGGAAAGGGTTGTCAAGCACTGAAGGGGCTGCCCAGGGAGGTGGTGGAGTCACCATCCCTGGAGCTGTTCAGAAAATGAATGGACATGGCAGTCAGTGCTATGGTCTAGTTGACAAGGTTGTGATTGGTCAAAGGTTGGACCTGACAATCTTGGAGGTCTTTTCCAACCTAAAGGATTCTATGATTTTATGAGACACCCTCGATTTCTCCCCCAGACTCTCTCATAAGGACACTGGGACTGTCACCTGGGCCCTGACACTCCAGACACGAGGTCTGAAGGAGGACGCTCAGAGAAGACTGCATCAATGAAAGGAGCATCAGCTGCCCTATGGCCTGGTTGCACCACAGATGGACAGCCAATGCACTTGGAGTAGGACAGCTCCCTGCCACGAAGACCTCTGGTGTTTCTAACTCCTGCTTTATGGACACCTCCCTGGATGATCCATGAAGAGAAAAGAGAGTGCAGCTGGTCAGAGACACGTGAAGAAAGATGTTGACTAGATGAGTGCTTGGTGGCTACTCTCCACTCGTGATGGAAAGGAGGATTTTTGAGATCCACAGCTCAGATATCCCTTAGCAAATGAAGCCTGGCCCTGCTGCCACAACACCATGTAAACCCTGTAACACTTCAGTTTGAGCTGCAGATGTGGAGAGCAGGGAGGCTTAGCACATGCTGCTGACACTGACCACACTCATCTTGGCCTGCTCTACAGGAGCAAAGACTCCCTATTTTCATAGCCTGTTCCACCAGGACAGGCATCAGTGTACTTCTGTGAACTCCCTGTAGAGTGGTGGCTACCAAATGAGACACCCATGCCCAAACATCAGAGTCCAGACACAGAACTCAGGCTTGAGGGCAGGATCCCCCTCCCTGAGAGCTGAAGGCCACACTAAGCTCCAGTAGGGGAGGTCTGCCCCATTTCTGAAAGTACAAGCAGGGCCCTGGACATTTGAGACTGAAACAGAAGCTAAAGGCTGCACTCCTGCTGTGACACTCCAGCCTAGAGCCAACCCCACCAAACCCTCTGCTGTGGGCTTTGCCACACAGTGAGAACATTAATACTGACAGCCCAGGCCTGGGGCTCATGTGCTCAGTAAGAAAGCTAACCATGCTTGTCTTTACTAGACTGTTTAGAATTTGTTCTAATTAATTAGATGAGAGTTCTGGAAGCATTCTCTGACACTGGACTAACTGGAAGGGCAAGGAGAGCTGGCAGCGTGTACCGGCAGGGCTGGTTTTCAGTGCCAGTGGAGGACTCCATTCACTCCAAAACCCATGGTAGCCACTGTCCTCCCGGGGCTTGGCTCTCACTTGGAACTCATACTCAGTGTTGGCCTGGAGCTCCCACGGCAGGATCACGAGCGTCCGTTTGTCTTCATGAACAGCTTTAGTCTTCTGGCTCTGTGAACAATTAAACACCAGACACTCAGGGCTGGAGTGACTGCTCCCACTTTACCCTCACTGCTGCACAGTGAGGGATCCCTGCAAAGTAACCTCCTCTGTTTTCGTGTTGTTTCTGCAAGGCCATTCTCTGGCTGGTCAGCAGCAGCCCTGAAAGCCTTCCATGCAGGACAGCATGAGAATCAAATGAATTATCAGCCTTCCTCACAGGATCTAGTACTTCCCACACAGTTTCTGCTCTCAATTCATTTTTGGATTTGCCTGTTTTCAGTCCAGGCAAGTAGAGACAGCTTTTCTAAACCATGAAAACTCTGCTTCCACACCAGTGCTGCTGTCCTGGTTGTGCTAGTCTCCTCTTGGCTGGTACATCCTACTTGATGGTAAAGTGACATCTCACTTACCTCCCAGGTCTCACTTCTTCTCTTGTAACGCAGCTGGTATTCCAGGTCCCCATCCAAAAAGTAGAAGGGAAAGATCTGGTAGATGGTTTCCCAGGAAATATTATAAGTGCCTGAGCACAAAGCGGTCAGGTTGAATGGAGGCTGTGGTTTGACTGGAAGACAGGATGGTGTGACCCTTCATAACATTACTACAGACAAGAGATGGCCCAGCATGGTATCAGCAATGCAGTGCAAGTGGGGAGCACAACTGCCCTGGCAGGGTG
>NW_008693869.1:0-25602 GCF_000695815.1 Acanthisitta chloris | reverse complement strand
TCCTGCCCCTCCAGCTGAGTAGTCCTGAGCCATGCAAAGAACCACCTGAGCAACATGAGGAAGTCAGGCCCACGTTTCTCTGAATACCCCTTCTGCCTGTCTTTGAACCTCCTCATTGCCTAAGCAGAAGGAGATAGCACAAGGGGCTAATAACTCCTGGGGGATGTAAAGAGTAGAGCACCTTGTTCTTTTCCTGACATAAGAGGGCTCTGTGTAGTCATGATCATTTGCACAGTTGGGGAAATACCCCTCACTGTAACAGAAACATCAGGAGAAGCTGAGGTTAGGGGACACTGCATAAACCCAGTGCAATGCCCTGTGTATCCTAGGTGCCCCAAAGCCAGTTTTGGTACCCCTGCAGGGTGTGCTAATACACTGAAAAGCAGTAATGCTAAACTCCAGCACAGTCTGCAGGGCCCACCACTGAGCTATGCTGCCTCTGTAGGGGAATGTCTAGGAGATATGCAAAGCACCACTACCCAATCTGCAGTCTGTCGGTGGGGGCAAGGGAGTTTCCTGAAAGGTTATGGCATTTGTCAAAGACATGGCACTTCTCCTGTAAAGTTTAACTTCAAAGAATCTAAGTACAAAAAGGACTTTTGACAAGGGTATGCACTGATAGGACGAGGGGGAGTGGCTTCACACTGACAGAGGGCAGGTTTAGACTGGAAACTGGGAAGAAGTTCTTGGCTGGGAAGGTGGTAAAGCACTGGCACAGGTTGCACAGTGAAGCTGTGGCTGCTCCATCCCTGGGAGTGTTCCAGGCCACGTTGGATGGGGCTTGGAGCAACCTGGGTTAGTGGGAGATGTCTCTGCCCATGGCAAGAAGGGGTTGGAACTTGATGATCTTTCAGGTCCCTTCCAACCCAAAACATTCTAAGGATTCTGTGATTTGTGACATTTGCAATAAAGCAATTCCTCCTGCCCTTTGGAATGTATCCAGGAACAAACTCTTGCATAGTCTTGGTATGGGACTGGTCTCAGGTAGAAATTTATCACCTACTGCTTCATGGGGAAGCAGAATTTCCCCATGAAAAGCATGGACCAAGCCAGCTGCAAGCTCCATCTCAAGCATAAATGTTTCTGCAGTTTGCAATATCAACAACAAGAGCACAGTGCTCTGTGTAGCTGAGTGTACACCAAATTCAGCCCCAGCACTCACTGCTGTGCTCCCTCCTTGCCCAGAATATCAGCACACATAAACATAAAGTCAGACAAGATTTATCAAATCCACCAGTTTTGTACTTACCGATCTGTGCCATGTAAAAGTCTTTGGAAATCACATGCTGCCTATCAGCTGTCTCTGTGACATCCACCTGGACCTTGATATCTGCCAGCAGTTCAGTCATGTCCACAGTGCACAGGTACTGTGTGTGACTGGTGTTCCTGGATGATTGCAGGAGACTGCAGACAGCTGCAGGTTTTTCTGGCTCTTCTACAGAAGCCCTAAAAACACCAAAACAAACCAGTCCACATCTACCATATGCTGCAGTTGGATTAAATTGTTGTTCAACCACAAGACATAGAAATCGATTTTTTAAAAAACCCAATGTTTGAATTAAAATTTATCTTTGAACCTTGATAGATGTGTTTTCCCTTCTATTTGCTCAGCTTGGCATCTTTGAGAGAAACGGGAAAGTGTTTGTGAAAAGGAAAGGTGGTCCTGAGGGCTGGACAGACCAAGACTGCATCCACTTCCTTGCTGGAGCAGAACAGCAGCCATGTGGGATTGGACAATCTGCATGAGCCCTGTCAACAAATGGGTGTGAAAGTTCACTGTTAGCAGCAAAGGGCACGGAGAGAAAGCAGTGCTGAGGAGGCTGGAGCCAGCACAGCAGTCTGTGCCAAGAGTGGGCAGCAGAGACAGGAACTGGAGTCCTTTGCCAGGGGAGAAGTCAGCTGGTAACTGGAGTGTGAATTACCAAGGACAAACCAGCATGACAGCAAGAACAAGATTTCTACCTAACAAAGAGGACAGAAGGTCACCACTGTTTTTTGACTGGACTTTGCTCATCCTACTACGACGTACCATGTTGCAGTGAGGTTGTATGGACTGGCACCCAGGTCATTTCTCAAGACACAGGACAGGGTCTGTACATAGTCCACAAAACAGGTGAGGTTTTCACCACACATAGCTGTAGGTTTGGAAAGAGAAAACACAATGTCAACTTCCATGATAAAGCAAGCAGAACTTTATGTCAACACATGCAGTCCTCAGGGTTTCTGGAGGGAACAGCCCCCGTGACAGTCCTCCTCCCACCCTCATTGCAAGTCTCCAGTCGTGGGCCATGAGATGTGTCCCAACTCTGCAGGGTGACAAGTCACTGACAGCAAGAGAAGTGTCAAACCAAAATCTACTAAAAGTGCTGTGGCAGTGAAAACCAGGAAATGCCCAAACCATGACTGAATTTTGCCTTGTCCCAGTCCCCTCACATACATCCCCAAGGCAGTCAGAGCTCTGCAGGAGTCCCAGCTCACATGGCCCACGGAAGAGGCATGAGAACCTGAGAAGAAGCAGCAGCATATTCAAAAGTTGCAATGGTACCCCTGCCTAAATCAAGCACTGTTCTTTGCTAGTCTTCATTGTACATCTACATGGCACTTTGCTCATTTTAAAAAAATGTGGTATTTTGGTAAGCTTTTTGTTGCCATTCTCTTTGCTGTTTTCTGCAGCTTGATATCTGCAGCATCAATACTTTTCATGTCCAGCTCCAGAGACCTGAACTGTATTTTTCATGGAATCTTGGCAAAAAAATACTGCAAATTTGTAGTTACTGTAATTTCTAGAAATCATTCTGATAGGCACAATTTATTCATTACAGACTTCTACAGAGAACTTGAGAGGCAATTGCAGAATTTACACTGGCCATTAAGAAAACTGACTAATTTGAAAGTGGTTACAAAACAGCATTTGTGCTCTTGTAACTGTTCTGCAGATCAGTTCTCACAACTCAGTCTCCAATATGTGCTATTGTCCTGTGCATAACACACAAGAGTTTTCTCCCTGGATTTCAAGGCAGGGAAGGTGGCAGCACAGTGAGAAAAGTCTGCATTACTGAGTCCTCTCCTGGCAGCACCCTGGGCTACAAGAACCACCACTGCCCCAGGAATGGCTGAGTGAGGAAAGGCCTGCAGGAGATGCAGTGTGCCATGCTGGGGCAAACCATCCCTCACTGCAGTGTCCATTGGTCTCTGACATGTACAGCATCACCCTTTTTAGATGGGAATAAAATTGTCACCCTCTAGGGAAACACTCAAGGTTGCTACATCCATGCTTAAATCAAGCATGGGTCCTCCCCTGCCCCCAGGGCTGCCCCACGTTATGCTATCAGGCACCCAAACCCTCTGATGCCAACCATGCTGTGAGCTCACAGCCCTTAGTCATTCTGCTGTGTGCCTGGTCAGACAAGCTGCACTCCCTGCTTCCTCCTGCCCCTTCACAGCAGCTTTGTGCTCAGGGTTGTTTGCATAAAATGAGAGCAGGCTGATGAGATAGGCTCAACAGCCACAGTGCCCAGTGGCACAGCAGAGGAGAATGCTGTGTGCAGAGAACCACCACCACCACGGAACGCAGCCAGCGTGGCACCCATGGACCAGACACATCTGTTCCATCCTCCAGATCAAATGACCATCCCCACAAACAAGCTGTGCCTGCACTTACAGCCCCAGTGCACAGCAGGCAGGTCCAGGAGAGGTGCAGCCTCCTGCCAGGCTGCGGTAGGCTCAAAGGAGAACAAAGTCCAAATTTCCCCCACTGCTGTCAGCCATCACAGCATTTACTCCCTAATCCTCATGCATCACACCCTGCTCCCCCTACAAGAGCTCTGGGCAGCACTGGGATTTGTGTACAGGACCCTCCTTCTCCTGAGGAGCTGAGATGGTGACAGAGGGACTCTGGGGATGTTTGAGACAAACTGGCCCCAAGGATGTACATATGCTTTTTTTTAAACTGCAAATGATTCAAATTATATGGTCGCCAATTTGTTTCATTTTGACTTTTTCTTTCATGCTGACTTCAAAATTGTCTGCTAAAATTTTCATTAAGTTTTCACTTTTCATTTTGAGGCCTCAAGAGACTCTTCTGAGGGTTCTGGTACAAGCACTATTTGGTCCAGAATCCTGAGCAACATACTTTTCTCCCTTAGCCTAACTTCACTCTCCTACAAAAATGGGCTTAGAAATCTCTTGCTTTCCTTCAGAAAGGGCAGCAAGTATTAATAAACTATTAAGCATTGGTAATTAGCATTTTTCTATGCTATTATGTTAATTAGTCAAACAGACTACTCTTCCCAGGTAGCTGGTAAGCTGCAAGCATATCTTTGGGCAAGAATCTGTTAACAAAATTAAGAGGACAGGTTTTTACTGGGAAAGGAATAATTAAGTGTCCTAAACCCAGTTAGATCTAGGATGAAATGTCTGTCCTTGGCAGCTTCAGAGACAAAAATGAAATGCTTCTAACAGTAAGATCTAGATTGATCCAAACTGAAATTAGGAGAGGGTAATTCCCTGGCTTGTGTCACACAAAATTCAGCCCAGACATCACAGTGGCCCATATGGCAGGAAGATATAACTCTGAGAGCATCTTTTCTGCTAGTTCAGGCTTGGAGCAGGCCCAATGCTCTGCCTAGAAGCAGCATGTAAGATGCCAAACTTGCAGGGTTCCCTGCAGACACGGTGGTCACTGCCTTTTTCTGTCCAGCTGACCTGTTCAGAAAGTCAGCTCTGAATCAGATGGAGTTTGCAGGGTGGGTAGGAGCCAGGAAAAAAGGGGCACAGTCCAGCAAAGTGGCTCAGACCAGGAGAGGTTCACACAGGTTGACCTGCCAACAACTGCTATAAACCCTGGGGATATCCTGGACTTGGCCAGGAGAACCACAGCACAGGGTTTTTTTGGTGGGGGAAATCCTACTCTAATGTCACTAGGAGATATTTTGATGCAAGGCAGGCACTAACTCTGCCCTTTCCCCACTCGTGCTGCTCCCTGGAGCAGTATTCAGCTTGGCTGAGCTCTGTCCAGCTGTGCACCTTCCTGTGCCTGTGCTCCACTTGTTATCCCATGGCAGCCTCTCCCCTAGTACCCTCTCTTGTGCTTGCTGTCCCATGGCAACCTTGTGCCATGCACTTCTTCTGAGAACCAGTGCCAGTGGTCACCAAGATAAATCCAGTGTATGTACAGCCCAGAAGAAATATCTGAGAACTTACTGTACTGGAGTAAAAGAAAGAAGGAAATACTCTGGAACCATCGTTTGTTCCTCATGTTGGTTCTGACTGGATGTCCTGGGGGGGCAAAAAGAAAAACAAAAACTCCATGACCAATTAAAAGCTCAGCTCAGACATCTACTCAGATGACAAAGGTCGAGGTGGAATTAATCTTGGTTTCATTTAAATGTCTAAAAGTAAAGTGCCTCATTTAGGCAAGTAATTTCAGCTCTCCTGTGTGTACCTACTCCAGGGGCTAAGCTGGAATGACCAACAGCCAACAGGCCATAAATGAGGTCAGTGGTCTCCACTCCTTGCCAGCATGTGCAGGGAGAAAGCAGCAAAGCCACTGCAGCCTCAGGCTATCCATGCAACAGGAAACCTCCTGGGTTAAGTGTTAACTCATTTTTCTTCATTTGTTCCCTGCAACTAGAAATGCCTTGCCACTAAGAGAAGTGACATTGCTGCTGCTTAGACATCTGTGGAGTGAATTAGTCAAATGGAATCTGAGCATCACTGTGGGTCTGTATGAGCAAGGATTGTGAGAACTCATTCATCTGGCGTACCCATGGTTAAATAAGCATGAAATATCTAGTTAAAGGACTCCAGGAAGGCAGACTAGAAAAAGCCCAATAGCAAAAACCAGCCTCCCATGTGGCACAGAAGAGAAGGATGTACAGTGCTGACTGCAGGGAAAGGCTGTCCTGATGCAGTTTGGGGAGGAGAACCTACAGGGAAGCCTTTAGAGGAGGGCCCAGCAGGGTGTTTAAAGCAGTGTGAGGAACGGGCATCGCAAACGAACAGCTGCTCAGCTCACAACCCCTGCTCCCAGACCAGGCCCCCAGGCCACATAACAGGAAAGCTGTGTTTTCACAGTATTTAAACATTTACAGAAACACATGGATATGCACAGAAAGACTTCCAATTTGCTCCCTGCAGAGTATAAATACTGGAAGGTTACGAGAAGGTCTCCCCAGAGCCTTCTCTTCTCCAGGCTAGACACCCACAGCTCTCTCAGCCTGTCTCCATAGCAGAGAGGCTTCAGCCCTTGGAGCATCTCTACAGCCACCTCTGGACTCACTTCAGCAGCTCCATGTCCTTCTCATCTTGGGAGTGCCAGGGCTGGAGGCAGCACTGCAGTGGGGTCACCTGGGGCAGAGCAGAGGGGGACAATCCCTTTCCTTGCTGCCACACTGTGGGGATGAGCCCAGGACATGGTGTTCTCTGGGCTGTCAGTGCACATGGTGGCTCATGTCCCGTGTTCTACCCACCAGCACCCCGAGTCCTTCTCAGTGGGGCTGCTCTGGATCCCTGTGTCCCCAGCCTGTGTAAACACTGGGGCTGTGGGTACCCAGTGGTGCCTGTGCTGCCTCTGCCACCAACAGTGAACACTCAGACAGCTGCTCAGCAGAAAGAACCCAGTGTGGCCTCTACACCCTGAGGAACATCTGTGGCGTTAAAAATTCCCCAGGTTTACTCAAATAATGAACACAAAATAAATTTAGCAGCAGCAGAAAGCCCCGAGCAGGCTGAGGGACGCGCCGGGGCGCAGTGCTGGGTGAGGCGAGCGAGGCACTCGGTGGCTGTGGCATCTCACCCTGTGCTGTGGCTGCTGCTCCTCCTTTCCTGCCCAACACACCCTGCCTGGGCAGCACAGCTCCAGGCACCCTGCCAGCCTCCCTCACCTGCTGCTCCCTCCTCCACACTCCAGCCCTTCTTTCTGCATTACACATGGCCTTGAGGAAACACCTGTTCCTCACCCTTTTGGCTCCAGCTCTCCCAGTCTTCTCTGTGTAGTAACTCTTGTCATTACTATGACTTCTAGTGGTGCAGCCCCTGATTTGAAGCTTCCTCCAGCCAGGCCCCCTGAGAGCCTCAATCCCAGCCTTTGACTGAGCTCCCACCTTCCCAAAATCCCTCATTTGTTTCAGCCTTTCCATTTCCTTCCATCTGTCAGCACATGACTGTTCCCCTGGAGGGAGGAATGGCAGTGGGCAATGAGCAGAGGCAGGAACTTATTCTCTGTCTGGCATTCGAAAAGTCCTTTCTACCACCTCACTTCAGTTTCCTTGTCTGTGAAATGAGGTCCCTGAGTGAGCTCCATGCAGCTTTGAAACAGTCAATTCTTATCAAATATCAAGCACTGCACAGCTGCTGTGAACCACTACTGCAATCCCTTAGTGTCCTGGGGAACAGCAGGTGAGACCACAGCAAGAAAGCTGATTAGCCATTCACATAGATGTGCATGTGTAAATGATGCTAAAGGTTTTAATACACCAGAGAACAGGAAACAGGACCAGTAGAGACACAGACACTTACAGAGATTATTTTTGTTAAGGATCTGGAAGTACAAAGCTCTGAGCTGCCAAAGATGGATGCAGTCTAAGCTCACAGTGTGAAGTGCTTCCAGGAAACACAAAACTTCCACAAAAAAATTCCCAAACAAGAAACCAAAATAAAACTAATTAAGAATTCAACTGAAGTGAAAAAGAAAAAAAATAAAACCTGGTATTGCCAAGATGAGAAAATGAATTTTGCTATACACAAGCAAAAAAGAGTGGAAGACACAGTCCAACAGTTATATGCCCAAACAAGGTTCCTTCCTGGAGACAATCCATCATCGATGCACACTGCCATCTAATCACACAGCAGAAGCAACAGGGAGACAGGGGGTGGCTCTGGCTGGCCAGCAGAGGCCAAGGGCAATGACAGCAGGGGCACAAGGGCCACGTCAGCTCTGATGAAGGTTGACAGTGAAGTTGCAGATACCAAGCAGGAACAAACTGGCAGTAGGGAAGGAAACATGGACATTACCTGCCCCGTCCTGTGCATTTCAGCCCTCCAACACATCCATGGCCAGCCTGGCTAAATCGTAACTGCTACTGCAGACCCTGCCTGCACAGGAGCTGGGGAGCAGGCCAGTCTCGTCAGCACTGAGAAGAGCAAAGCTTACTTGTGCACAGCCCAGGGCCGTGGTGTGTTGGAATACACAGCAATACATGGAGATTGACGTCACTGCCGTATCGGTATTACTGTGCTGACAGAAGGATGTGGTGAGAGGAGGTGATGAATTCAGGTCCAAACACCCACACAGCACTTATTACTGTACTCTGCTCTCTTATGTGAGAAAAGGGTGGGAGAGCAGACACAAACTCACCAGCCTTGTATCTAAAAGGTCATAGTGGGGCTGGTGGAGTTAGACCCTTGCAGTGAGGAGGCATCAGTGTCAAGGCATTAAAAGGCTAAGCCTAACTGCATAGTACAGCACGTGCCATGCTGGAGACAGCTCAGCTTCCACCCATCCTCAAAAGACCCCAGGACCAGGGCAACAGCACCAATGCTCAGACCACAGGCAGGGAAGTAGTATGGCTCCTGCACAGGTAAGGGGCTCACCCTGCCCTGTCTCACACCTGTAGCCTGTCTGGGCTGGTGCTCTGCACATTGTGAGGCTGACACTGAGGTGAGTTGGTCAACTCACCTATGCCCTACTGAAAAGGGGCTGCAAGGAGCCACATTGTGTCCCTGGGCAAGAAGGAAAGAAGCAGCACCAATGGAGGGACTTGGCACACAGCGTAGCATGGTGGTAAGAGGGTAAAGAACAAGGAGCCAATAACCCAAGAAGACCGCAGCAGTGAAACAGACACAGAGCAGCAGGGTGCAGGATGAGGGGGCTCCTTGTTCAGCCCTTCATGCCTCCGATTCACCCTGGGAAAAACAGGTGGTTGGCACCACCACTCAGGCCAGGGCAGGTGGCTCTTGACCATGCTTGCCAGGTAGTTGCTGGTAAATGGGCTGGCCCAGGTGCTGTTTGTACACTGTTAGAACATGCATGGAGAAGGTCCCATTGCTTAGCCCAGAAGCTACTCCTCATGGTCTTTGGAGCAGAGTCTCTGTAAGACCAGCTCTTCCCTCTGCACGCTCTGTGGGTCACTTACAGGCACAGTGTCAGGCCCAAGCTTCTAGAAAAGACTTGCCTCAGCTGATGTCACCTGTGGGTTGTGGAGATTGTCACCACTGTTGAGTACAGTGTGGGACAGCACAGGGTCAATGAGACTGAGCAGCTAAGCTAGACATTTCCCAGGCAGTTAGTAATATCCTTCTCTTGTGAGGATAGCAGACCAGGGCAGTGGTGCAGATCTTGCTCCCTAATTATAGAGGACTCACCAAGGTGTGTGAGTACTGTTTATTTGGGCAGAGGAAGAAGGGAAAGGGCAATAATATGCATTTGATATTACATAGCTAATTTTTAAAACAAGAACACTGGTGGCACTCTAAGACCAACTGCTTTATGAATTTAAACATATTGCACCTAAAAGCCAGATTTTCTCAAAGTAACTCATTAAAAATGTAATCTCAGCCCAGCCCACAGTGGCAAGTAATATTCACCAAGAGGCAAGTGTGAAGGGCACACCAGGGAAGGCTTGGTAGATTCTGCTAGAGTTATTCACAACCCAAAACCAGTTTCACATGACTGGAAGAAGGGCAACATCTATGTATTTATCAGCAAGAGTACACACAGAGGAAATAACAATCAGAGCTGGCAATTCACAGAACCAAAGAATCTTCAGACTTGAAGGGATCCACAAGGATCATCCAGTTCAACTCTTGGCCCTGCACAGGATGTCCCTGAGAGCAACACCATGTGCCTGAGAGCATTGGTCAAATGTTTCTTGAGTCTTGGGGCCGTGACCACTGCCCTGGGGAGCTGTTCCAGTGCCCAGACACCCTCTGGGGGAAGAACCTTTTTCTCATATCCAACCTAAACCTACCCTGACACAAAATCAGTCCGATTCCTTTCTCTAGGAGAGAGAACTAGTGAGACTTGTAGTTATTAGGTTCATGATTTGGGGAAAAAACTCCACACAAACAGTACTATCTCTGTATTTTCTTCCAGTCGCAATGGAATTAAACCAACATCCTCAGCACGGTCAAAGATACAGACCTGGCGTAACTCTAGGGTCAAAGGCACCTTTAGGTGACATTTAGAAGGAAGAAAATCATACATTACAGTAAGTAAAAAATCACAGGAGAACAGCTGAGACATGAGTAACTGTGTTCTACTGGAAGGGAAAGCAATAGAAGAAACCGCCTCAAAGCCCAGGAAATGGGCTAAAGCATGAATGAGCCAGGCAGAAAGCAGAGGTGTTAGTCAGCAAAGCAGCAGGTTGAAAAACACTGAAGCTCCCCAGGTAGTGGCTGTGAGCTGACACAGGATGCTGCAGGGGAGGGAGGAGTGCGTTACTTTCAGTCTGGGGAATGACGAGTGCCACCTGCAGAGACCCTGGCACCCTGCCCTCCTACTCCCTTCTGCCTTTGCCAGTTTTCTCTGCCACCAACACTGGGCTCAGCCTCTTGTTTCCCACCATATCCCAATCTGCATGAAGGCTGTAGTAAGAGAACATCACTTTGACTCCTGCCTGAGGAAAAGAGCTTACCTTCACAGAGCTGTGATTACATACGTCCTGCTCACATGGAGGAGACTGCAGAGAGGCTTGTATCTTCTCTTAGGAAATCACCAGACACATGCTGGTAAACAGAAACAGGAATGACTGTGCCTGTGAACTCACCCTGACCATCTGGAACAGAAACCTATAGCTCTGCTCAGACGCAAACCCAACACCCTGCACTGCACCATGCAAAACATGCCCAAAACATGCTCTCTGCACAAGGTCAGCAAGCCTGTCACACCTTCCCACAGTGCTCACCTGAGCTGGCAGTTCTGGCAGAACCTGGGGGTACACCAAGACCAAAGCTCTGCTGCTGACACACAGCTATTTATGGCAAAAGCCTCACCTGAATCTTGTGGAGCTTTGTTTTACCACATGATGTCAAAAATCAGCATGTCCCACCTATGCTGCCTGGCCCCTTTCACAGCAGCCCTTCCACACCTGGGGCTGGGAGCAGCAGTAGAGTGTGCCTGGGACAGCTTCTGGCACCTCTTACAGGGTGAAAAACACGCCAGTTATCTTCAACCTCTGACTGTGGCAGCATGTTCAAAGTGAACTGCCCTGCACAACCTTCAAGCCCAAGGCCTGCCAGACATGTGCACTGGTCAGCAATTCCAGCACAGCACAAGACAGCTCCTCCAGACCTCAACTGCCTACTCACCACGGGCAGTGGCTCCATAGCCAGTCATGGCCAGTGCACAGTTGGTTCTCACAGCCACTCTCCAGGGCATCAAGACAAGAACTGGGGATTGGTTACAACCCTGAGCCAGATGTGGAAATTCTACCCCCAGAATGCAGCCCAGTGCTTTCTCAGCCCAGTGTAATTCTTGTTGCTGTGTGGGTGGCTCACTGCAAGTGAAACCAGCAGTAGCTGAGCTGGGGAGAAGCAGCCAACCTCAAACTCTTCAGCTTATGCCAAATTTCCCCATGTCTAAGAGCTGGGGAAACAGCAGCAAGTAGGAAAGTCCCAATGCTACGTGTTAGTCACCAAGTCGCTAACCTTCAACAGAAGACAAACACCACATTGCTGTGAATGTCCTGTTGTTACACTGTGGAGCACAGGCAAGACAAAGGTTGATCCATCACTGAACTGGGACAGGAGCTCTGTTGCATCCCTGCCATACTCAATGGACTGTGGCAGGTCTAGCACAGTCATCCCTCTCCCAAGGCATAGCCTGTACTGTATCAACTCTTGCCATGAGAATACAGAATTTTAAGTCTCCCACACAGATGCTCAGAGCTTTATAGAGAGTATTCTGGCTAAGAGATAAAAAAGAACCAAACAGCTGCTCCTCCCTCTTCTGCAGCTTAATTTGCCACAGCAGCCAGTTCCCCACTCTGTTCATCTAGGGCCGCTGCCCTTTCTCCTCCTCTTTCTTCTTGCAGCTCTGCTGGAGGAGTAGAGAGCAATGGTGTGGAAATCTCCATGTTACAGAAAGCCACAGAAGGGACAGGTTGGAAGCAGGACTGCAAAAGGGACAAATAGAGCAAAGCACCTTTGGCCAGAGTCCAGCAGAGACGTAGAGTTCCTCTCAACATTGCTTTCTCAGCTTGTCAGAAGGAACGAGAAGGCTCAGGACTCAGCAGCTCCTCAGTGCTGTGACAGCTGTTCCTGAGCACTCCGGGCAAACACCCCGAGGTTTGGCACTTCGGCAAGAGTTAACTTTGGTGGTGTTAGTGAAGCACCTGGAAAGTGTCCTCTCCCTCACCTGTGTTTTCCCTCTGCTTTGGAGCACCCTGCTTTGAGAGACAGCAGTCGTGCCCGCAGGTCCCTGCTGAGCTGCTGCTTTGCTTCCAACCTGCGACCGCGGCGAAGTCTGAGCAAACGCCGAGGGCACAGCTTGGCTGCTTCAGCCACAGCAGCTGGTGGAAACCCCAAGATTCCAGGTAATGAGCTCATGATACATCCCCACGTGGGAGCCTGGGCAGACCCCACAGAGTCTGCAAACGACTGTCCCGGGACAGCTCCCCCAGCAATGAGTACAAAACATCTGTCCTCTGTGAAAGCAACTGCGTACCAAATGGCACTTACACTGAGCTCTGCCAGAGTCAGAGCACAAATTGCACAAATCATGGTCCCTAAGGGGTCTTCTACAGAAAATACATGGCTAGGAGAAAGCCAACTGTCCTCTCAGCCTCTATTCACTAAGAAGTTTTGTCACAGAATCCCCACAGGTAAGCAGAGTGGGGAGCAGGGGTTTGGAAGCCACAACCCCCTTATCTGGTTCTCTAACCCTTTGTTCCTTTGGTCCTTTCACTGCCAGAATGCAACACTTTAAAAGAACTGGTTTTCCTAGACACAGTTTGTAGCTGATGGTGGATGAACACTTGGACATCCTTACACCCTGCCTCAACAATGCAGGGTCACAAAGCAAGATGCAGAGCTAAAAAAGCTGACCCCTCCTTCGTGCTAAGTTAAATTGACCGCACACCCTCAAGCTCCTGCTGCATACTAGTCTCAACCTGGTCTTGTGGCAATTAATTTTCCACAGGCAATGACGAACCTCATAACTGATGGGAATTTGCCAACAGCTGATCTGTACACATTTTCAAGGAGCCAGCACCGTTCAGAATACAAACAAAAAAAAAAGCCAAGGCTGTGGCATTCGTGCAATGGAGAAACAATGTACCAGAACTAGCCTCTCCTGAACTGGGAATACATGTGCCTTTTTTCTCAGGAACCCATTTCAGTCGTGGTGAGTCAGGTTGCTAATATTTGGTAGGAAGCCAGGTGAGAAAGATGTGGAGGTGGAGCGAGTGAGTAATAAATGCCATTAGAACTAGGCTAAAACTTGGCACAAGCCTTGACTTACACTGCAGCCTTTCAACACAAACTGAAAACCACTGAAAATACACTTACCATGCTCAGGAATTCTGTGTCCTGGCAGGAACACTCTACTAGCAAAAAGGACATGCCTGGAGGGTCCCAGCCTCTGGGAAGGAGGGTGAGCTGCCTCTGCAGGCACAGGCTGGCACCTGGGTGGTGAGCTCAGTCCAGACCCCTCACTGCCAGCCCAAAGTCACAACTCCTACACACTGCCCAGAGGGGCAGATCACCAGCTTGGGCTGAAAACCTGTCACTTGAAACCTACCTGTGTGTCGTAGCCTGGCAATAGCTCTGGACGGCTGAAGTATTGGGGATGGAGGATGGAACACAGGACACCACTCCCACCCCAAAAGAAATAAGTTATGGGAGCTGGGTGGTAAGTCAATCACCTCCTCTTTGACCTGCACCTGTGTCCTACTTCCAGGTGTATCAGCACCTTCCACATCACCTTTGTGTGCTTCCCAAGCAACACACAGCCAGGGTGATAACCACAGGAGCTGTTCTAACAACTCCTGCTCCTGCTCCCTTTAGAGATCACTCACAGCTGGAGACATTTCGGCTCTGACTTTGCCCCTGCAGAGCTGCAGCTGCCACTGCTGGGTGCTAACCCCAGCTGTCCCCAGGAGCCTGCACCACTTCCTGGCTGCCAGCCCTGGGCAGGCACAAGTGCTACAACCCACTGGATCATGTCTGACCTCTAGCAGCCTTCACTTCAGTCAAGATTGAAATGACAACCAACATTTCAATTTGCCATATGGTTTATTTCCAAAGACTAGTTTGGTTCAGTCTTGGCAAATGTGGCTAGGCTACCTCCATATAGCAGTTGTCCTCTTGGGCAAGGGCTTGGACCAGTTTCTTTTTTTTCTCGTTCTTCCTGTTGTTTTCCCTTAGCAGTTCTATTGGGCTTTTTTTAACTGCAAGTGCCAGTCTAGAGCCCTCACTGTGAATGGTGTGAGCATCAGAAGGACAGGAGTTATTCACAAGAGGATGAGGTGACACCTTGTCTGAGATCTGGAGCTCCAGGGGCTCTGCAGTTTTTCTTTCTAAGCCTAGCCCAATGCTGTCCAGTGATGCTGGCAAGCTGGCTGCTGAGCCACACCTCCTCCCTTCCACATGCTTCAGCACCTCTTCACTTCCCCCTGCACCTCCAGGTTCCCTCGAGTGGTTGTGCAGGTGGCAGTGGCAGGCAGTGTTCAGTCTGGTATCGCTGCCCTCTTGTATTCCTTTACCTGTAGGGTTAAAGCTCTTCGGGTTTGTCCCCTCTGTAGTTCTTTCTCTGCTGTTTAAATCTTGACAGTTCAGCTCCAACAAATCCAACAGTTGTTTGTCCCTGCTGGTATTTTCATTGCTGCCATCACCAGACAGCTCATTGGAGCTGCCATCACTGGGCTGTGTGACATCCTCACTAGAGGCTAAACCTGAGGCAATGCTGCAGTCAGAGCCCTGAACAATTGAACACACAGAGTCCTCTGTCCTCGGGTCAGGTTCACAGGTTGCAGTACCTGCTGGTGCTTCTCTCAGATTGCTGTACAAAAGACCAACAAAAGGTTCATCTAGTGACCTAGAGATAACCTCACTGTCACTGTCACAGTATGGACTGTTACATTTACCTGCTCTATCAAAAGGCTGATAACCAGCTGGCTGAGGTGCAATGGGACAAGAAATTACATTGTCTTTCTTTTGGACATTTTGATATATTACTTGCTTATGCATTTCCTCCTCTGACAGGAATTCTGAAGCACCTTCATTTGCATGCATGGAAAGGGATGGAAAATCAGTATGTTCTGAACAGGTGTCTGGAAAATCAAGCTCAGTGCAGGGAGATGCACAGTTCATATAACATGTCTGATAGCTAGCAGGCTGAGCAATTGGACCTCTGCAACTGTGTTCTGGTGTCTCTGACAGCTGTGTCAAAGGTGTTGAGGAACAGGCACTTCCAAAGGATAGAGTCAGGCTGCTGTTAGTCACTGGCTGAGACACGAGGGCGTCGAAGCTCTTGTAGGCAGAGCTGCTGGGTTCCTTGCCTGCAGACACAAGAATATCAAAGCTCCTGTAGGCAGAACCACTGGGCTCCACAGATGGAGGCAAAAGGCTGTCACAGCTCTTGTAGGCAGAACCACAGGGCTCCAGGGATGGAGACATAAGGGAGTCAAAACTCTTATATGCAGAGCCACACAACCCCACGGATGCAGACACAAGGCCATCAGAACTCTTGTCTGCAGGGTTGTTTATTTGGTCTTTTTTGGTCCCAAAGAATGGTCTATTTGTAGATCCCAGGGTCAGGACACAAGAGTCATGCTTACTTTCAGAACTGCACAGAAAAAGGCTTTTCTGAACCATATGTTGAAGATCTCTTGCATCCAGAGAAGCAGAATTCATGCTGGAGCTCTGATAGCCAGATTCAAAGGATTCTTCTGATTGCTCTGACTCTTTGCTGGCTGTACTACAATTGTAGTCATCTTGAGAGGCTTTGGTGAAAAGGGAGCCTGCATGAGAAATATCACATGGCTGCTGACTCTGCGCTGCGCTTTCCTCTGGATTTCGCTGTGATGGATTTTCTGAATCAAGTTTCTTGAAGGTTTTATTCTCAGCTGTGATGATGTCTGGGTCTTTATTGTCTTGCATGTTATCTTCATCTGCCAGGAGTGCATCGAACAGGTTAGCTAGTGCATCATTGTGGTCGATGTCCTCTCTGAAATCACCAATGCTGCTCCCACCAGGCTCAAACATGGTGAACTGGTTATCAGTCTCTTCCTGGCTCTCAGCCTCACTGTCTGTTAGACACTGACAGATGTCTATAGTCTCTTCAGCTGGCATTGTCTCAGGCATTAAAACTGCACTGCTGCCTTTTGGCAACCACTCTCCAAACTTGCTGGAGCAACTGCAAGATTTCTCAACATTTCCGATGTTATCTTTCGCCTTGAAGTTTTGGCTTGACAAACTTTGAGCCAGACAGTTCTTGCAACTTCTGTTTTGGGAAGTCAAAAGGAAAGGACAGTTACATTATGTAACAGGAAACTATTTTATGCTGTAAAGCAGAGGTGTTTTTTTTTTAATCTTACTTACATTTGGTTTTCCATATGACTCTGCTTTAAGTCGTGGAAAGGGAACTTAATTTCATCAAAGTAGCACAAAACTGAAAACTAGTAAAGATACAAGTGAGATGTTGGGCACATATGAATTGTATTTAGTATCCCCTGTACTCAACAGACAATAGCACTTATTACATATTCTACTTCTGGTGATCAGGGAAAGTTTTTCAATTACCTTGACATTTTTTACAACCAAGTGGCTCTTTGCTGGATTTGGGATTTGATCCCACCATTCTTTCTTCACTCTGAAAGGGAAGAATGAGAATTGTTTGTTTTGGCTGCACTTTGGCTTCATCAGTGTACATTTCCCTCTTCTGTTCTCCCCTCCCTCTTAGGCACCTGCATGGCAGCAACAGGAAATGCTTGTTCTGTGCATCTCCAAGTGCTTCTTTTCATTAAACCAGTGCAAAGATGTTTGTATGTTTGGTATGTGACTGCTCTGCACAATGACAGTCACACTTTCTTCTAATCATCTTTGCAACAATGTGTGAAACAGACAGGATCTCACTTTCACATTACCACTAAAAAAACCATAGAAGAAATAAAGATATTTAACCATCATTCCTGGAACTCCAGCAAAGATTGGAATCCAAAACTGATGAACCCCACAGGTGCAGCCTGGTTTGGACACTACAACAAACCCATTCTAGTAAGGTTAATAGAGACTATCCAGAAAATGACAGAGCACAGCTGATGTTTATAAAATCTCTGCTCACAGACAGTGAGATAACCAAAACATTAGATTCCTGTGCTACCAGGCATTCAGCTAATCCATAGCAGTACTGGCACCTGGGTAAACCTTTACTCTATAACCTGTAAGGAACATGATACATACTTGGTAAAACAGAAGTAACAAATGACAAATCCTGCCATGATCAGTATGCAGGATACGGGCACAGCCATCTGCAGAATGTCTGCAGGTGTCACTTGGTAACCTGTTAAACAAACACAGACATCTCCATGTCAATGTGCATCTAAACACAGGCACTGGCAATACCAACCTCACTGCACCTTAAAAACCCACTCCCTCAGAGGATGTAAAGTAAAGCCTGCAGCACATGAAGAGCAGACCCCCCTGGCTGCAGTGGTGTGTGGTGCGTCAGGGGGCAGTGTGAGTACTGCAGGCAGTTCCTGGGAGAGCCAACATGTCCTGTGAGGCCACTGCCAGCTCTGGGGGATGAGCCCACCACACAGTCCCTAAAACAGCGCCACCATCAACACTGCAGTGCAGCTGTGCTTCTCGCTCTCTCTGCTGCTCTTCAGACGTTTGTATAAACCTCAGACCTCTGATGGTTAAAATACTACCTAATTTGCAGCCTAAATATATCTTGTTCCTTTATACCCACTTGCTCTCACTTCAATGTTGTTGTTTAGTTCAAATATCTCTTCCACTTCCCTGCTGTCTACTTCATGAAATATTTACACAGATAAGCACATTTTTTTCACAAGGTTAAGCAATCCAACTTCCCTTGGTCTTCTCTTTCTTAGTTTCCCCAGGAGTTGTCTGTTTACATTCAGTGTCTTTGGAAGCTGTTACAGATGCATTCACATTACATTCAAAAGGATAAAGAGATGATTCTGTAACTCTCCTCCAAGAGCAAAGCAGCAGGGTCTGTTAGATTATACCATCCTTTCACCAAGCTGCTATTTTTGATACTTACCATCGAAGTGAAATTCAACTTCTTCACTCCACTCACTCCAGTAGGCTGGGTAGTCTGTGTAGTTACACCTGAGGCTGGCGACATAGTCATAGCCTCTCCTCAAGGAGCTTGCAGCAATCTCGAAGCTTTTTGCCTGGTAGTTAATAGCTTTTACAAAAACCTGAAAAGAAAGTGGGAAAGTTCACTTTGATTTCTTTATAAGGTGAAGGGTTAGCGAGAGTAATGAAGTAACGGTCGTGTTATGTGTTTCAGGGACCTTCCACACGTGATTGACTGTTTGATACTGCAGTTTGCTGTCATCAGCAGGTCGTATTTGTGACACGACACCACGTGTGTTCTTCCTCCACCAGAAGAAGCCCAGCCCTAGAGTGCTGAATTGTTCAGGAGGGTGTCTGAAGTGCCCAAGCACGCCACGGAGCCACTGCCAGCTTCCTGACACCCAAGGAGCAAGTGAAGCTGAGGGAACAGAAGCACTGTATTTCCATCCCTGCCCTGTCTACTGTGAGCTGCAGACTGTTTTGGGCTGGCAGTCACAAGAGTTTCAATCCTTGAACACCCAGCTGAACTGCCTTGGGACAATGTGACCTGTGGCAAGTGTGTGACCAGGAACACTGTGGGACTTGCCCTGGCTGGCCCTTACACCAGTATTCATGAAGTGGTTTCAAGACTTTTCTGAGGACTGTTTAACCCTGAAAGCTCCAGAGAGATAGAAAACAAAGAGACTGGCTGTCTCTTACCTCTGTTGGGTGCTGCTTCCTCCAGTACTTCACTTCATAGATGACTGGCAGTCCAGAGAGCATGGATGAAGGAGAGCAGCTCTCCTCCCAGCTCAGATTGAAATTACCATTTTCAACTCTCTTAATGGAGACATTTTTGGGAGCCCTCGGCTTAACTGTATTTTAAAAAATACAATTAAGGAGAACATGGCAATGGGAAAGCACTGACAGAGAGAAGCAGAGAGGCAAGCACTCAGCAGAGACCAGAATACCATTGCAGTCAATGCATTTAGCCCTTTTCACTATGCTGCAGCACAAGGATATAGAGGCCAAACCAGAGCAACTGCAAGGTATGCATTGACAAGCACTGATTCTTCAAGCTGGCTGAGCAAACTGCAAGTACAGCCTTTTGATGCACTGTATGCAGCTTTCAGCCTGGAGGAACAGGAACAACCTGTGCTCTGACAGTGGCAGCTTTGTGGCAGAGTAGGCACAGAGCTGCACTGTCACAGCCAAGCTGTCCTGGCTCCCTGTCTCTTGGAAACTGATGTGGGCTCATGCTTATTTGACTGATAAGCAGCAGCAACAATCGAGTATTCTGGAGAAAATCAGCTCCTTGGCCTGGCTAAGTATGTGAATGGTTTCTCTGAGTGTTTGAGGTGACAAACGTTACCAAAAGCACACTCAGCTGGGGCCTAGGGACACACAAACTATGTCTGCACTCTGCCCTGTGGAAGAGCAGGGTCACTAACCTTTTATCACTGGCTGTTATAATCCAACAGGAATTACTGTAGAAATTACTGGGCATGATTCAACTAGCATGAAAAATCTGAGTATGACATAGAGAAGAATGGAAGGAATTTCAGTAGGGACAGCCTAGTGTCTAGAAACCGAAAGCAGCACATTCCTCTTCATCCTTTAGTTCTGCAGCGCCAAGTAAAATGCACTAAAGACAATCTAAGCCCCCAAACTGCTGCTGGCTGGCAGGTGAGAGGGTACAGTTAGAGGAAAAATCACTCTCTGCTTTCTCCAATACTTATAGAATCTGATCCAGAATCAGGTTTTGAAGACAAAGGGATTTTGAATTCAAGCCAGCATGGCACTTTTCACCTCTGCTAAGGAAAAGCTGTTCTGGTGACATGAATGAGGAGGTAGCTAGGATTGCAAAGCCTGGAACCACATGTCCCAGTGATAAAGTAAACAATTTCTTACCAACAAGGGCTGGTGTAACACTGTAATTCCACGTATCAGTCCCATTGAACTGCAGAACTAGAAGATACGTGAGGCTTGCTATAAAATAATCTGCACATATTGTGCAAGTGCACCTCAAATCATCCTTTGCATTCTCAGGAACACACACATTTCTGAAAAACAGGCACAAAATGATGTGATGTTTAGAGAGTGTGGCACACTATTCCTTGAAGAGGTGAAATCAGGCTTCACAACGTGCAGAGCTAATCAAATCTGAGACAAACAAGCTTAGTTCCTAGAAGTGTTTCCAAACCAAAACTGGTATCATCAAACCACCCACTCTCCCCAGGCAGCCCCTGGATATCTGTATCACACAAATGAAAAGACTAAGGACTGACCTCAATGACCACTCTTTGTCACACTTCAGCCTCTGAGGGAGCAGACAGTCTGACAGGAAACAGGCTAACTGCAGCGTAGAAGTGAGGTTATTTGGCTGTCATCATGCCAAGAGGAATAGGAGAGCTCAGAGGCATCTTCCTTTGAAGGAGATGCTGACTGGCCCTGCTGCAGAACATGGAGTTGGGCTGTATGCAGAGACAATCACCTGGGCTCCAGGGGAGAGTACCTTTCACACTGGCTAGAGACTGGTAAATTAGGTAAGATTTCTCCTGAAGAAGTTGAAATTTTGCATGAAATGAAGGTCTTGTAAACTTATGAGAGCCCTACCACTCCTACCAATAGACTCCCTGCTCTGCACTAAGAGTGCAGAGTTCTGCAGAAGAGTAGGCCATTAACCAGAGAGTGCTGTTAATTGCAGCAACCCATTTACCTTCTGGTAAGAGTACTCTGGATTACATTTTGTCCCAGACACCCGTGGTAGAGGGAGGGAATCAAAGCCAATACTGACTATAGGACATATGAAGTTCCAACAATGGCAACATAACATCTTATTGAACACTTACGACACAGAAGAAACCTCTGTGCTGTAGCGGAGCAGGAATTCTTTGGAGCAGTTAGTTTGTGCAGGCACCTTCCAGTGACAAACCAGCTCTTTGTCATAGTCAGTGAAGCATGCAAACCCCTGCACATGTCCTTCAGTCACAACTAGGGAGAAGCAACACACAATGAGAAGCAGGAAAATCAAAAGAATAAATTGGACGAAGCAGAAACATTAATTTTTCCATCTAAAGAGAGCTACCAAACCCCTGCAAGTTAAGTGAAACCACTGTCATTTTTTGTGTCTGGGTAAATGGAAAGAGATGCATGTCACCAACTGTCTCCACCTCCCTGAAGTCAATGTTTACAGTCTTGGAGAGAAAGAGTCTGCAGTGGTAATATTGAAATAGAAGGGCACAACTCATCCATCACAGTCTTCCAAGCACAGAAAATCTGATTCCAAGAGCCCTATCTAGAGCACATCAACATTCAATTACAGAGCAGCATCATCCCATCTATTAAATAAAAAAGGTTCAAACCCCAAAATGCAGATAACTAAGGAGTCAGACCAGGATCACTGCCCACAGGCATGACTCATGTGTTACCTACAATGGCTCTAAGCTTCCCAAGTGCACACCTTCTGCCTAGATCTTCCTGTCACAGACTTGCTTCTAGCATATACCTTTTCTTCATTTCTCTCAGTATTCCCTGTTCTGTCTTCTACTCATCATTGTTATGAGAGCCCTCAGAGCCCAGGAGAGAGTGAGAGTCACACTGAGGGTCACAGGAAAGCCCAAAGTCTCTGCACTCCCAATGTTCAAATTCACAACCTCTTTCACTGGAAGTATTTAAGTAAAAACCAGAAAACATTAGTCAAAAGATCTTTGTTGGAACTGAAAGGGAAAACGGAACACACAATCCTCAGTTTCCCTTCCAGCCCCACCTTCCATTATCTCAGAGCACTGCACACGAGACACAGAACAGAAGAGGAGGAGCTACGTTGACAGGAAGGTTTTGCTGTTACTGGGACTAGCAGTGTGCCAACCTTGGCACTGGAATGTGATCATTTCTTGCTGAACCCGCCAGAAATAGCTAATCCTTTTTCATCCCAGACAATTCTTTGCCTTTTCTGATGTCTGACTTCTTTTTTATTGCTAAACAGTAACAATACCTCCTTTTTCTCGCACAAGCTGTACATCCTTCTTTGCTGCTTTACATCTTAATTCCCTGTAAATAACTTCAAATAGCTTTGGCTGGGTTGTAGAATCCTACTGATTGAGATATTTCTGATAGTTTCCTACAGGATCCTGCTAGAAGGTTTTCTGTGGCAACGCTGTGTAAGTGGCTCAGCATGTTAACTCTCCATGCTTGTCATTTACATTGCAAATTCAACATTCATTTGCCAACAACTGATATCCTGCAAGGTCCTTGTCCTTCAGCCACTGCTGCTTCACAGGCTCATGCTTTCCAATGTACCTACATTTCAGATTATTCCTCCCAAGCAAAAACTCTTTTTGTTCAAAGTACTTAATTTCACTTTATCTTCCCTACATTTCTACTTTCCTGTAGTCCATTTGTGTTATATATCCTCACACAGGACAGGATCTGCAAGTGTCAAGTGTGATGGTCAGATGCCTTTTAGTGGAAGTGACACACAACACAATGGGATCTGTAAAACTTGATTACAAGTTGTCTGGTACGTGGACTGCTTATAAACCCAGAGCTGACTGCAGTCCATGGTATTACTACTGTTAAGTGTTTGGAACATGTTTTGATTGAGTTACTAAGGCCACGTATTTATCTTGTAGGTAAGGACCTGATGATCCTTGTGGGTCCCTTCCAGCTCAGGAACCACCACTATTATGTCCCTTCTGGATGGTGGCACCATGTTAACTTCCCTTTTGTTCTACATAGTCCCCAAGAAAACCCCAAGAATCTTCAGAAAAGCAGCAAGTTAAACTTCTGCAAAACTTTAACAGTCACACTGCTTTTCTGCTTTAAAAGAACCATTATCCTGTTGATGTTGTTCATACTTGGTTGCCATTTGTAATTTTATTGCTAGTTTCTTTTTTCCATTTTAAAATGTACCTTTAACAGAAGCACCAACATGTTAAGCCCTTTAAAGATGAATGACATTAGTTTCAATGTGTTATCATCTTACACTCAAGAATCCTGCTGTGTTAATCTATGATCATTAGCAGCTTGACTTTATCTTGCCTTTCAGTGTACTCATGTCTTTCCAGAACTCTAAATTACATTCTCTACTCTTTTCCTGTGACCTTCTTGGTTTGCCTTCTCTAGTACACAATTTTTTTTTAACCTCAGATATTTGAGAATTTCCTTTTGAAACCACATACAGTGCAGTGTTTGTTTGGAGTCAGTGCAGCTCAAAAACGGAACTGAAATGCTGAATTTCTTCTTTAATCCTCAAATTGTACACCATGCTGAAGGAACTTAAACCCTGTAGTTAACTAGGCAAACAAACCCAAACACAACCCTGTAAAATCAAGTTCTGATAAAGGTGACTTACAGAAAACATAGGATTAGCTGATCAGACAACCCACCGAGGGCACTCTGGCAAACCCTGGTGCTTTTATTAACTCTAACTGCACTATTTCACAGTACACAAGAGCCAATAAACCTTTTCTTTTAGGAACAGGCTGCTTGAAATTATCTCTTAACTATTCTGGTTTGCTTTAAAAAACAAACCCCAAAGGAACGGTAAACGACTGTGGAACTGCTTTAGAAATTACAGAAAGCAAAATCTAAGAGTCATTTCTCAGAGAAACCATGACTTTATGTGCCTAACTCATGCTTATCATCAAGCATCACGAAAGATGCAAGGGAAAACCCATGGTGATGTTCAGGCCCTAAAGCTGAGCTTCACCAACAGCCCTTGGCTGGCAGCAGCACTCGGACTCGGCGCAGCCGCGTGTCCTGCCAGGCTGACAGAGCCTTGCCTGCCCTGCCAGGCACAGCTCACAGCTCACAGCTCAGAGCTCAGAGCTCAGAGCTGTGCCATCCCTCAGGCCTGACAAGCTCAGGCACCTGTGCCTTCCAGATCACACCTCTGCAGACTCTGGAGCCCAAGAGCAGCAGCTCTGCAGGCTCCGTCCAGAGCTGCCCGAGCCCATGCTGCAGCAAGGTGACCGCGTCCGGCAACAGGGCAGCAGGTCACTTCCCAAACCTCAGCTCTCCTTTTTGAAAACACTAACTTTCCTTGCCCATATGGAAAAGGTCAATGTAAGGAAAAATCCCAGAATTTATTCTCGCAGACAGATGTTTCTGGTGTTTGAAGTCACACGTTTCATAGCGGTTACTTAGTGCTGCCTGGGGGTCACGGGAAAGTGCTGTCAGTACAAACTTCAGTTTAACAAATAAATATTGACCAACATACCTGCACCTGCTGTATAAGAGAAGAACAGGATCCACAGGGTAAGTTGTGTGGCACTTGGGAGTTCTGCCATCGCTGACACTGCTCAGGGTCGGTGGGAGCAGCTGTGCTGAACTCTGCCAACAGAAAACATCATTCTAAGCTTACATCCCTGTCCCAGCTGAGGTCAGGGTGAAGTTTTTCCTGCCCCTCTGCTACATGTTGGGGCTCAGAGACCCTGCTGTGCCTGTTTCTCCCCCCAAAATCAGCTCCTGGAACAGTGAGACATGTAGAAGAACAAGGAGAATACAAATGAGCTGAAGACTTTTCTGCAAAGGTTTAATCACAGAAGTTTTCTTTTGAAAAGATTACAGAAAAGATTCAGTAATTTGTTGAAAAGAAAAGCCTCCAAGTGCCTTTGCTGCTGCTCAGGAAAACAGAGCAAACTGCTCCAGCATGAAAAAAAATCCATCTTTTCTCTCCTTTCTGGAATTCTCGAGAGGAAGCGTTTGGTTTCCACTGTTGAGTAACGCTGGAGTTCCAAGAAACCCTCAGAACTCTGGCAGAGAGCCCTGAACCACATCAGCACGTCCAAGAGAGCTGAGGGCACAGCAAAGCCATCTCCCACCGAGAGCAGATCCACAGCTTCCACACCTGTGGGTGACTGGAGCTAACCAGAGCTGAAGGAAGCTGCAGGACGAGAAAGCTGTGAAATGCCAACAGCTCTCCTGATGTTTCCTCTTCAGTTTCTCACTGTATCAGATGATGAAGGACTAACCTCACTAATCCTACCGAGGCATGTGACACAGTGTAAAACTGCAGCAAACCTGGTGACCCTGAGACACTGGAGCAAGGCAAGATGGAAAGACATACGTGACTTCCCCGAAGCTACTTAAGCAATCTCTGTCTGGAGCTACGTGATCTCTGGCACAAGGGACATGCTCTGGTCATTTATGTCTCTTGAAAACAATGTGATGTGATTAGAGAGATTTCGTTCACTATCCAGAGAACCAGTGATACCTCCTGCCTGGCCCGAGGAACTGAGGGTCACACTCCGTTTGCAGGCACGACCCGCAGAACTGCAGCGCTCCACGAGCAACTCCTGCCCCGTTACCCAGCGGAAACTGCGGGACGAGCGGGGTGAGCAGCGCCGCGGGCTG
>NW_008693868.1:0-961 GCF_000695815.1 Acanthisitta chloris | reverse complement strand
GTGTGTGTGTGTGCGCGTGTGCGTGTGCCTAGCGGTTCTGCATTGCAACGCTTGCTAGTGGAGAAGCAACAGAAACCCCCTGGAATTGGGATAAAAAAAAAAAAATTAATCAAAAATTTACCTGGGGTCTCTGGCTTATTTCTTCTTTTTCGTTTTCAATAGTCCCTCTCAGCAAAGTGAGAGACGGGGATCGCAGGCAGGGAAAAGTCCTCAAGGACTCCCGTGATCCTGGAGGAACCTGGACAGGACTCTCGCGCGGACATGTGCGGCTCTCCTGCGCGCTCCTGGAGGCTCCGTACGCGGGGCTCCTGCCACAGTAGATCCAGCCCTGGGAAACGGCGCGTCTTATTCGTCTCTGTGTGGTTACTAACCTTCCCCCATCCCTCCCCTTCCCTGCTAGCACTCGCTCTCGCACACATCCTGTCTCTTTGCCTCTTGAGCACACACGCACACCCTAGAGCCTCGGAAGCGACTCTCCTTTCTGGCTAGCATGGGCCCCCTGGCATCATGAACGTTATTCTGTCTCCCTGCCTGGAATTCAGACTGCCCGTCTGTAGGTGTCTTGTGCCTTGACCATGCACCTGAGAATAGACCCCAGCATTTGCCCGGGACGCCGCCCTGCCTGGACCCTGTGGATGTGCTCCCTCTTTTGGGGATGTATCGTCAGCTCTGTGTGGAGTTCCTCTAACGTGGCTTCTTCTGCCTCCTCTTCCTCGTCTGTTTCTCAGGCTCAGTATGAGCATCACTTCCACGGCAGCAAGCACCACTCTGTGCCTATTTCTATCTACCGCTCCCCTGTCTCCCTCCGAGGAGGACACGGTGGGTTCCCACTCTTGTTTCTTTCTAACCTTTTTGCAGAGCAGCTGGAGCAGCAGAGGGGGAGCAGGGACGATGGTTGTGACTCCGGGGGAGGGGGGTCCTGCCAGCCCCTCATATTTCTACCATTAGCTCTCCTCCCCAT
>NW_008693867.1:0-869 GCF_000695815.1 Acanthisitta chloris | reverse complement strand
GCCATTGTCCCCAAGGATCTCTCTGCCCTCAGGGATCTCTGCCCCTGTCCCTAAGGGATCTCTTCTGTCCCTGTCCCCAAGGATCTCTCTGCCATTGTCCCCAAGGATCTCTCTGTCCCCAGGGATCTCTCTGCCCCTGTCCCTAAGGGATCTCTCTACTTCTGTCCCCAAGGATCTCTCTGCCATTGTCCCCAAGGATCTCTCTGTCCCCAGGGATCTCTCTGCCCCTGTCCCTAAGGGATCTCTCTACTTCTGTCCCCAAGGATCTCTCTGCCATTGTCCCCAAGGATCTCTCTGTCCCCAGGGATCTCTCTGCCCCTGTCCCTAAGGGATCTCTCTGCCATTGTCCCCAAGGATCTCTCTGCCATTGTCCCCAAGGATCTCTCTGTCCCCAGGGATCTCTCTGCCCCTGTCCCTAAGGGATCTCTCTGCCATTGTCCCCAAGGATCTCTCTGCCATTGTCCCCAAGGATCTCTCTGTCCCCAGGGATCTCTCTGCCCCTGTCCCTAAGGGATCTCTCTGCCATTGTCCCCAAGGATCTCTCTGCCATTGTCCCCAAGGATCTCTCTGTCCCCAGGGATCTCTCTGCCCCTGTCCCTAAGGGATCTGGCTGGTCCTGTCCCAGGGATCCGCTTGCCCCTGGTATCCCCAGGACCACTCAGACACCCCAATCCATCCCCAGGTGTCACACCTCCACAGGCCATGGTCCCACTGAGGCTTTTTTGGCTGCTGAGGGGATCACTCCCCACCAACCTCCCTGACTCCCCACCCCACAGCCCTGCAGCAGGGCTGGGGGGGCAAAAACACCCACTCACATGTAAGAGGGCAACCCTACACAAACAAAGGGCTAGGAGGGAGGCCACACACAG
>NW_008693866.1:0-2147 GCF_000695815.1 Acanthisitta chloris | reverse complement strand
TATTGCAGTGACTCCTCACCCCTGTTGTGTGCCTGGCAGGTAGGGCCCCCCCTGCTCCCCCCAGCCGGAGCTGCTGCCCCGGGCAGGGCTGGGTGGTGACACAGGGGAGGGTGGGCAAAGCTGGTCTAGCGTGGTTTGGGGAGCCCCTCATGAACTTCCAAGTGCAGGACCCTTCAGTCCCGTGGCAGGAGTGCTGGCCTCACAGCCAAGGCAGCACGGGAGGCCAGGGCAGGCCTCTGGCAGGACTGGTGATGGGCACAGAGCGAGGACCACCCCAGGGTACCCCGGAGATCAAAGCTTGCTCCTTCCCTGCTGTACCACTGTGCCTCAGCCTGGACGTAGTGCAAGCGGCAAAATAAACGATCCTGCCCACCCCAGATGCCCTGTGCTCACTGCCGGGGGGTTGATCAGCCACGGGGGTGGGGGCCACAGCATGAACAGGAGGCAGCAGGCTCAGGCCTGGCACCATATGCC
Source organism: Acanthisitta chloris (assembly GCF_000695815.1). Classification (NCBI taxonomy): domain Eukaryota; kingdom Metazoa; phylum Chordata; class Aves; order Passeriformes; family Acanthisittidae; genus Acanthisitta; species Acanthisitta chloris. The sequence goes on along the minus strand of NW_008693866.1, from coordinate 1,673 downwards.
ATGCTCAGACCACCCTTTATTTAGCTTCTGCACCTGGGAAATTGACCCCTACCTGTATTAAGGAGTCAGGATCACACCTCACACCCCTAGTTGAAGGGGCACCAATGTAGGGGTGGGGGGCCCTGCCATCACCTGCTGCCTGGGGGACTCTGCCCAAACATAACCCCCTGTCCCGGAGCACAACAGGGAAGGAGGATGATGGGTTTCCCCTTTCCCAAGCCCTCCTATCTTTCCCGTTGCTTTGTTGCTCATGGATGGCAGCCACAGCATCTTGAGAGGCTTCTCAGGCCCTCTGCTTCTCAGTCCCTCTGCCTGCTCCAGCTGTGGTCCCCAGCTCCATGCAGTCATGCCAGCAGCCATGCTCAGTGCTACCCTTTGTCACGAGGACCAGAAACCTAGCAGCTCCAGGCTGCAGCTGCTGCACAGCACATCTTCCTCCCCACGTGAGGCAGCACTGCTCGGGCATCATCGGTGCACGGCGTGGGGCCCAGCACTCAGCGCCTGCTCTGCGGCCAGGCGCTGGCACCGCTCACGGAGGGTGCCTCTCCTGGCCCCTGTCTTCCATTCTGGATGCTCAGCCTTGGAGCCCACATGCAGAGGTCCCCAGCGTCTCAGGGCCTTTTTGAGGTGCCGTGCAGCTACGAGCACAGCCCGTGTCACTGTGGTACAGCTGCCAGGGAAGCAAAGCTGTGTCAGTGTAACCCACTGCCTGCCCCCAGCTGCTTGTGGCACGGCAGAGCAGGGGCTGACGCTTGCACTGCTGGTTTCATGCCTCACGCAGGCCATGGCCCCTTGACCATAAGCACTTACCTGTGCTGTGCCCCCCTGCCTGGGCTGCAGGCAGCAGGTGGCTCCAGAACAAAGCATTTCGTGGTGATGGGGTCAGCCAGGACAGCCACCTCCACGTCACCGCGCTCACTCGCCCTGCGCAGGCACCGTGCCAGCCTGCAGGGACAGGTCAGTGGTCAGCAGGTGCTGACCAGGGCAGGCATCCCACCTCCTCTGATCCCAAACTGTCTGCACCCAGCACCCTTTTCCTCCCAGACACATACCTGCGGGTGCAGTTGCAGTGGAGGAGTGTCCGGTTGTCCACGTTGTGCAGCTGGTACCTCACCTCACCGGGTGCAATCTGGTGCTCACACTTATCCAGGTGCTTGTAGCACCTGCATATCCTGCCCTTGGGCCCTGAGGACAATGGGGCAGTGAGGGGCACCCCCAGCACACGGCCCCATGGGGCTGAGGCCTCGGGACACCCCAGCTGTGGTGCACACTCTGCCCTCAGCCCCAGCTCACCCTGGTGCCTGTGCCCCTCCACGGTGGGCACTGGGGTGGGCCCACGCTGCACGGCAGCCAGGCTGGGTCCCACACTGCCATCCTGACGGTGTGCTGAAGCCCCCAGCCCCTCTCTCTGCTCCTCCTGGTGTGCTCCTTGCTCCAGCTGCATCCTGTCCCAACACGGTCAGTGCTGTTGGGGGTGCAGGCTCCAGCCCCTGCTGTGCCACTGGGCGTCTGGTTGTGGGCTCAGCCTTGTCCCTGCCCAACGCAGGGGACAAGGTACCTGGGCCCTGCGGCTGCTGGGCTGTCCCAGGTCTCTGTGCCCGGCGCCGCCCGAGCTTCGGCCCCAGTCCCTGTCGGAGCCGCTTGCGCCCGGCTCTGGAGGAATTCCTTCCCTT
>NW_008693865.1:0-972 GCF_000695815.1 Acanthisitta chloris | reverse complement strand
CCCCCACTGGCAACAGCCTCCAGACGCCGGGACCACTCTGCCAGGGGGGCAGCAAAGGGCCGGGGCCATGGCCCACCACGCCAACGAGGCCAGGTGCTTTTCCCTTGGCAGAGTCCTCCCTCCAGCTCCTCCAGCCCTCCCAAAAGTCCACAGCTGCTGCCGGGCTCCTTGCCATGTCCTTCCTCTTATCCATTCCCTGCACGGGAACACCAACCTGAGCGCTGTGCCCTGTTCCTGCCCAGAGCACCACTCAGCTCCCTCAGCCCCCTCGGAATGGAGCCAACAGCAGCTCCTGGTGTGTCCCCCCATAGCACAGCCCCACGGCTTCACTGGGACTAGGTCCCCACTGAGGCCAGCCACAACTGCAGGAGGGTTCTTGCCCCCCAGGTTCCCCCCAAACCCTGCACTAAGCACTCCCTGTCCATCCCAGCAGCACCGACCCACAGCCGCCCCGGAGATCTTCGAGGGGAGCGCGGTGGAAGAGGAGTTCTTGCAGATCCAGGTGGTTGAGGGGTCCTGGTCCCCAGGGGTGTGCAAGGGGCAACCTGGGATGGGCAGGGAGAGAGGGATGGGCAGGGAGAGAGGGACGGGGATGATGCTCAGGGATCTCACACTCAGGCCCTTCTCTCCTCCACAGACGACAGCAAAGGGGCTGTCCCGGCAAGTGCCCCCGGCCCTGGAGACAGTCCCTGCTCGCCAGGTGAGAGCTTGGGCACAGGGCACCCGTGTCGGCCGCGGCAGTCAGGGCTCCGGTCCCACCTCTCACTGCTCTCTACCTCCCCAGATGCACAACGGCTCCAGCTGTGTCTGCCCCGTGCGCCCCGGTCCTCCCGGCCCTCCCGGCCCAAAGGTGGGGTGATCCTCCCCGGGGGGAGGAGGGCACCCACGGGGACACGCTGGGAGAAATCCTGTGTTGCTCTTTGGTCTGTGCAAATCCCTTTTTGCTCAGGATTTGGACTCTCGCTTTGGGGT
>NW_008693864.1:3435-15471 GCF_000695815.1 Acanthisitta chloris | reverse complement strand
TGAATATAACTTCCCAGTTTCCTCTAACTTTACTCCCAGCCATCTTTCTGCAGCCGTGAATATAACTTCCCAGTTTCCTCTAATTTTACTCCCAGCCATCTTTCTGCAGTTGGAGTACAGAATTTCCTCAAGACCAGCAATCACTTGTTAGGTAGCCACGATATAATCCGTTTCTGTTAGTAGAAGGACTCCCAAAATAAAGGGCAACATCATAGCTAAGGCCATGAAAGTGAGAGAACAGGACAGTGCCTGGGGGTTATAAGCATGGATGCAAAATGGTCAGGTACAGGTTACTAAAGCAGTGCAGCACTGAGAGCTGAACAGGACTGCCTTTAGCAGACAACAGAGTGTAAATCTAACAGACAAAAATCTCACATGCAATGAAAAGACAAAGAAGATAGGAGTAAAGTAAGAAAGTAAGGTATACTCCCTACTAGAATGGGAACAAGAAGAGGAGTTGCTCTGCTACTGACACCCCTGGCCCTTCTGCAGACCTGCTGCCTGTTCAGCTCCTCAGCTTACCCACAGACAGCCTCCCCTTCGGTGGGGAAAGAAGATTGCTTTTTTTCATTTGCCATACACCCAATGTAGCCATGCCAAGTTAACAACTTCCAGCAATTCCTACTTCATATCAACTGTACCGACTAGTAAATCAGTGGGATAAAGCAAATCCTTCACTCCATGGCAGGGAGAAATAAAGAAAAGACAATGTAGGCCCAAGACACTCTTCCTCAAGGAATTCTGAGGAACTTCCATGGATTCTAACAACTGTCATCTTCCTCATCTCTGCAAAAAGCACCAGCAGCCATCTTGTCCTTACCTTTCCACTGGATTGGGAAAAAAGTTTTCCTACAATGCCTGATTCATGTTCCTGTAGCCAAGTCCACAGGAGTTTAAGTTATGAGAATGAGAGCAATGACAAAGGGAGAAGAGTTAATGGCAACAGTGCCATAAGGTCCTATATTCATTCACCCAGCTTCTCTTTTTGTCAGTATTAATACTATGCATTCAATAAAGTGACATCATTCTGCTTTACTAACGAAGCCATGATGGTGAGAACTCTGTCATATAGGAATAGCAGGAATTCTGAGTGGCATTTCTCAGGCAGTTATTCCATTCAGTATTTAAATTAAAGGAGAAGCTCTGTGATTATGGTGCAGATGTAACAAAATGCACTTCATTTTAATCTCAATCAACCCTCAATTAACAGAGGATGCAGCAGATAGGGAATAATTGCACGCACTTCTTCACTTCTCTGTTTTAAGCTAATGCCATTGTAATAATTCTATTAATAGGATAATTAGTTTTTTTAACTTTAAAAAATATGAAATATGCTGGGAAAATTCAAACATAGAGACTATTTATTGCTGAGTAAAAGATACTGTGGAGCAACAGAGCTATAATATGCTTTTCTGTGTTAACTTTGTATTATTCAGAAAAGCCTTCAAAACCAATCCAAAATTCAACACCTGAGAACTTATATCCTGCATCTGTAAATGTCCATGTAGGAACTTTTCTCTGTGAATAGCCTACTACCTGCCTGGACTCTGTACCTTGTGAAAATAGAAGAGAACATTTCTTTTGTTAAAACAAATTCTGGAAGTGAAAAAGGATCAAATCACAGCTGAGGAAATATGGATTTTGCACTGTACTACAACACATCAAACTATCCAGTTCTGATCTGCCTTTCAGGACAGATATCTTCTGGATAACTAGCATAGAATCACAGTTTCTGAAAATGACACATTTTTCATAGTAATACCTGTTAGTGAATAACAGATGTAACCATACTGACTTCTGAACACCAGTTCTCCCCTTAGATTTGTGGATGTTCTTTTTGTTGGAATACACTTTTGACAATAGGAAACTGCTAGTCCTGACAAAGATCATTGATTTACCACAGTTAAATTAGCATTTTATTCAATGTCTCAGTACAGGAACAAGTTCCCAATAAAAAGATCTTCCAATGCATACTGTACACAACAGCTCTGAGCATAATTTTTCTCTTTCATACCAGAGGTTTATACAATTATCAGCTTAAGCTTTAATTGGATTTAACTAATTGGTAAACAGGATTTTTATTCATTAGTTTTATACATGTATCAGTTCCTCATTTAAAATTTAATTCAAATTCAATATAAGCAAGTGGATGACTGAGATATGTTAAAAAAAAAGGCAGTGAATAACCGTGACAAAGTGCAACAATTTCTTGACTTTGGCATTTTTAAATATGCCTGTTATTAAATCTGATTACTTTTATATACATAGCTAATCATATTTTGTAAAATATACACTTCTAAGAGGTCATCCTATGGATTTTTGGAATCAAATTGCAAAGAAAAGCAAAAGGTCTTTAATTTAATGTTTATCAAGTCTTGCATATAGTCCATATAAATCTGAGAAAATAAATATACACATTTTAAGGTGTTTCTATTTTAAAAATGAAGGTGTAAAAACCAAATAATTGTATTGTTATATACTAGTTCCATGGTTTTATGAAAGAATATGGAAGAGTGTTTAAATACTGTAGCAACTTAAAAGAAAGATTATAACTATGAATAAATGACCATTCACAAAGCATCAGTTAATTTCCTACAACAGAAGTAATGCTATTAGAGATATGGGATACTGAACCATGAACTGAGCCCACAAATTTCCATAAAACCTACAGATAATGCTACACCATGTTGGTGTTATTTTAGAAGGTTTTTCAGGCTTGTCTTTACTGTATTTATAAAAAGGGATAATGGAAAATGAAAGCATAGGTGGCATACTGTCTTATACATTCTAAGACTTTCCTATCTATTTGAACAAGATTCTGGCTGTAATCACAGATGTTCTGATTATACCCCTCTCTGTGCCTGTTGTTAAAGCACACATGCATTAGCAGAAAAGATGTTTTGCTATAATGGATTAACAGCAAGATAAATTGTCCAACCATTCCCACTCATCCTTTTCCTGCAATGAAATAGTACAAAGAAATATTCACTTTCCAATAAATCTGTCTATAAGTAAAAAGACTAAGAGAAGATACTGATTCTAGTCTACCGTATATATCTAAGCGCAATGAAAAGAAACTTTATGGCAGTGACATAATGCTGGCAATTGCAAAATGTAAATATATACATGAGAATTATGGGGAAAAAGAGAGAAAAGTGCACACTTGAATGTAAGAAAAATGGTTGGCATAAAGTGGCAAGAATAAAGATAGGAGAGATAAAACATGCAAAGCAGGAAAGTTAACATAAATTGATAAAGTTAGATGCAAAAAAAAAAAAGAAACACACTAAAACCCTTACATTTTCTCAAACCCATTCAATAATTTTAGTAAATCTATAGACTATTTTCACTGGTATTCTATAAGAATGAACACAGTCTACTTCTGACAGATGTCTAAATTTTTATGCTCAGTCATATGTTCTCCATTACAGGTGACTCCTGCAAGTGAACTGGAGGGAAGGAAAACAGGAGTTTGACTACTTTAAGCTGTACTTTCCTTTAATTCCTGTCTTTGCACAATGATTTTGGCTAGATGCTACCTGTGACTCAAAAGGTTTCAGTATTTCATAGTAATGAGAGGTGTTTCAGACACCTACCCAGGCAATTTACTGGGATATCAAGGGTGTGAGATACAGGCTAGCACAGATAAACCTTGGATTTTCCATCTCTGTTTTCGTAGGGTCCTATAACTAACTTGTCCTTCAGCCAATTGTTCCTAATCCTGAAGTACATAGAAATTAATTCTCAATGTTTTCTGATAGAATTCCTGGTTAAAGACAAATTAATCCCTGCAAAATTCTTATGAATAATTAGTCTCCTATTCACAAGGCTTTTGCTGATGAAATCTTAGATTCTGCTCAAAGCCATCTGTCTTCAGCTTCACTCAGTTCTTTTAAAGAGATCTCCAATTGTATATAGCTTTAGCATTCCTTTAGCTTCCCTCTTTTCACATAACAGTCTTCTCCACAGGACAGCCCTTGCAGGCAAGATGTTGTGGTCAAGACAGTGATAATATTCATCTTTATCACTTTAAGATTAAGCAAATGAAAATTCTATGAGCTCATGTTATGTTCTCTTCTTGTGATAGTCCAGTGACAGTCATTTCACTGCCCAGGAATCCCCGCTATAAGTCGCTGTTAGAACTATGGTTTAAATAGGAGGGCACACATTCTGCTTAACTGTTACACTAGCTTAAATCCCAAGTAATTCCACTGAAGTCAGTGGATTTGCTCTGGCTTTAATCCATTCTAACTGAAAGCAGATTTTGGCCCTTTGATGCCGGCTGCCATTACTCAATTGTTGGGAGATTTACTATATGGGGTGTGCTCTGTACAACTAACATTCTGCAGCATAGTTGTTGATCTACTTACCAGCAGAGTAAGAGCTTTATATTTGACATAGCTGAAACTTCTGAGTGAAAATAGATTGTAGAAAATTCCCAGCTCAGCTGTAATATGTTCAGGAAGCAAAAATACAGCTTTCCACCAAACTAGACTAGTTGAAATGGAGGTAGTTTAGTGCACAGTGCTTTTTAGTATACTGAATACTCTCTGCAACACTCTAAATGGATAACATGATGATATGATAGCAAACCTAAAAATTACTTTTCCTAATGGGAAAATGGGGCAAAAATTCAAACACTGTTGAAGACTGCACAGCAGCAATTCATCATCAGAACTGACAGCAAACAGACATTCTCACTGACTTCCATAGGTTTTCATAACCCAAGATTCTGAAGGGGGACGAGATGAGAAAGCAGTTACCTAATATTCTATTTTAAAAACGTAATAAAAGATGTCAAATTATTTGACAGGCTTTATGAATGTGTAAATAATAGGACAAATGGAAAACTTATATGAAAAATAGAGCAGGACATTATAAAATGTTATTATAACAGCTGAAAATCTTGATGATCATAACAACAACTAAAAAATGGTGAAATCTATAAAGGAACTAACATAGTCTAGGATTAAATTTTCTCCAGTCTACACGGTTTTCACCAAGTTTACATATGTGTGCCAGTTTTATTTCAAACATAGACAATGGGGATTTATTTCAATTATGCTATTTTCTTTGTACAACAGTAAAACATTCTTTTATTTCAATTATGCTATTTTCTTTGTATAGCAGTAAAACATTCTAATCAGCAGAAAAGAAAATTACATGAAAAATATTAAATATACTCTTGAGTTTCCTTAACAAAAGCCACTGGATTTCACACAATTCAGAGACAACTGGGAAATGTCTACTACTATGTTAAAATATAAACAAGCATACGTCACATCTACTTCTTCTGAACCTACAGTTTGAATGTGGATCTCAACAGAAAAAAAAGAGACAGAAATTCTCTAGTGAACTGTAAAATTTTGAAAGATAAATGTGTGTGTGTGTGTGTATACCTATGTGCACATATATATATGTATACGCAATCTCAATCTGCGATTTCGTATTTACTATTATGCACAATCACCACTTTGCTCCCTCAGCAGTATTTGTGCTTTTTAAAACCCTAACTCTGTTCTGAAGCTGTTTCATGTTTGTTTTCAAAGACTTCTTGTACAATATTGGTGGGTTGTGAGAGGTTTTTTTTGACAGTAAAAATAAGCAACTACCTTTCCATTTGGGTTAGAACTGAGATGAAATGAGGAATGGCTGCCACCAAGCAGAAAATTTTCTCACTTTATGTGTGCCAGTTAATTACGACACTTCAGAGGCGCTTCTGAAAGGATAAGGCAAGCTGCATAAATTTAGCTGTAATCCAGGCAGGCAAAACTAATTTGCAGGGGATGGCCTTATCTAGCTGCTGCAGCTTTCTCAGAAAATTAACCTTGGATATTTGGGCCCAATTCAGAAAGTGTTTGATTTTTTTCCTTTCCTGCTCTGCATAAGAGAATTTTAAATTCAGTACAATACCTGACTTTTAAGAGGCACTATGAATGCTGTAGGCAGTTCAGAGTTATTACTGACAAGCAAAAAAATATATTTATATACGTACATATATATGATTGTCCTTCATGCCCATTATCCTGCCTTCTTGCCTGTGCATCAGAGGGTTTATCACCATATGTATGGTGGGGGGTGTCTTTGGATTAACAGAAGATGCAGCTCATTTTAATGTACTTAGAAAAATTCATCAAAGTTCATTGCAGAATAAGTCATGCATACTGACTTGTTCATTCCAGTGGAAATGAAGAAATCCCCATAAAAATAGAAGTTTAATGAAGTGTTGGAGCAGAGTCCTGCCTGTCATTCCAGTTACGACTGATTTAGAATTTTTTCTTGATACACCACTATTAATGGGTCTTACTCAGCACAATTAAAAGTTTACCTTACCAGTTTCATCAGTTTGTGGGTAAAAGATTTAGTTAATAAATGTTAACAAATCCACCTTAAAAGCTTCAGGCATAATAAAAGTATAAGAAGTGTTACTGTCTCCTTAGAACTTTGCAACTTTCTTCTTTAAGTCTGCCTTTTATTTTACCCTAACAGCATTAAGAAGTTTACAGTATGATACCCCTCTGCCTAGGCAATATTTACTGTATAAAAACATGAAAGTATAACCCATATAACATTTTTCTTCCATAATTTAACTTGTTTAAAGTGATTGGATATTTTGTGGACAATTTGTGATATTTGTTTGGTCAAATCTTATCAACCAAAAGCATGTCTAAGATTATTTGGAAAAAAAAATATTTCTTTTAATATTTTTAGGCAAATGAATCTCACTTTCTCCTATTTGCAGAGAGATAGATATCTGCTTTACAGACACTCATTCCAGTCTAAGCTTGATGACTAAAATAGGACCACAGAATGGTAATAAATACATTTTAGGTTACTTCACTGACTCCTGTCTTCACTGACATGTCTCTTGAATTTAAGACAGCCAAATTCATACTAAATTAATCTAACCTCTAGTTAAAGTCCATTAACTCTTTTGATGTTCAGCAGTATTTTAATCATGACAATCTTTGAAATACATGCTCAGTTGTCATTCTACTTTGATTAGGCCCTTGAAAATACAGCTAGTTTCAAAAGGATCTATAGACTTTATGCATGTAATTCGGAATATTCTTAGCCAATGTAGAAAATTGCATGGCTATGTAATCTTCATTCATGCTCTGACTTTTGCCAGATTTTAACAACCAAGGGTTATTTATGATCAGTGAAACACAAGCTAATTTAACACTGCCCTTCTTCCCATCCAGCTACAGAATGCCCCAAGATACCTTTTATTCTTGCATTATGTCAGTAAAATTTTATGTTAGTGTCAAGTGAATGAGTAGATGTTATTTGATCCTGGTTTTGGCCTTCAAAGCAATAGTAAGGCTTCATGTAAATATAAATGCTACCATGACCATTCTATAATAAAAGATTTGTCCTTTCATTATTGTAATTATAATTGTCATTATTATTGTTATTTTTATTACTGCTTAATTTTTATCACTGCAAAAATTTGCAATGTGCCAGCCACTATCCATTTCTGCAGTAAAGTCCAGTTGTCGCCCAGTTCGGTTTGTACTCAAAGAGATATACAGTACCTGAAATACAGAAGGGTGACAGTTAAATGTACAGGTAAATACAGGCTTTTTCTTGCAGATTAGAAAAGAAGTTCAAATATAAAAGTTCATCCTTCACGTACAAGTAAACATGGAAAGGAATAAATCTGAGGTATGAAAAAAATAGTATACACAACTATCAACAAGAAACATAAAATGAGAATTGACCAAAGCATCTGACCAGCAGCAAAGCACAGCAAACTTCCTCCTTCAAAGGCAGTTTTTGCAATTATATTGTAAAAGGCAAATATGCAATATTCTTAAAGCAGAGTTTAAATTGCTTTAATTTCTAAAAGTATTCTTCCCCTGGGAAGCTTTATGTGATGTTAGTCAATATATCTCTCAAATGCACAGATATTTCACTCAGGACAAATAAAAAGCAGGAACAAGCCGCAAGAGATAGAAAGATCTTGATTTTCAGAATTGTCTTGCTTCAGTCTTCACCAGATACCCACAGAGTTACTGATTCAGTAAGATGCTAGGATTTTATTATGCTGAACACAAAAAAAGTAGATCCAGATATTCAGTTGAAGTTAATATTACTATTAGCATAGGCAACATGAAGTAACTGGTTCATCACACATGTTTGAAAGTGTCAAGAACAAAATACCATTGTTAGTGATTACTCATATTTTATCCCTTCCCTGTGTAAAGAGTAGTCAGTGTTTGTGAAACAGTTTTTATTAGATAATCTGGTGACTATTATGGATAGCAGGCAGGTATTTCTAGATTTCTGGACTTGTGTGGAAGTTAAATCAGAACCTGTACAAATGTTCATATTCAGTGCTAATTTACATGAGCTTCCTTTATGTGAAAATTCCTTCTGTGTGCATGAACAGTATAATCTTTAAAAATTGTCTCATGGTGCTAAACATTGCACATGAAATTCAGTTCAGTACTGCCACGCATCTCCTAAGGTACATATGTATTCTTACATGACAATCCATGGAAAGAAAGAAGCATCTCCACTGATAAGCACTCACTGAGATATAAATCTGATAGCAGGTTTATGGTAGGATTCATCTTTTCTTTCAACAGTAAGAAAAATTCTCAGTTATAAATTTATCATGTAAATAACTGAAATTGGACATATTGAATCATAGCCTAAATATTCTCTGCATTTCATTATGTGTCAATACCTGAAGCGTTATTTATTTTCAAGTTAGTCAAGGAAAGGTCTGGGAGAGAACCACTAAAAACACTTGGAATGGCCAATGATCATAAAACTGAATCCCAGATGAAATAATTCCACTATGTATTTTGAATATTTACCCAATCTAGCATGATCACAGCTGATTATGAGGCTTCATTACTAGAGTCTTCAAAACAGGACATACCATAGAGATCCAATGCAATTGGACTAGCACTAGCATTAGTCACTAGCACAAAGGGGTCCAGCTGTGCTGATAAAAAAATGCATGTTAGAATCTGAAACCACCAACATAGCATTTCTCATTTTCTGTGTAAGGAGATTAACTACAAAATCGCACATTCATGAATCTCAAAACACATGTTGGCATGTCATTTGGCAAATTCAAAAATATAGCTAAAAATCACTGGGAAATGCATCTAATGTGAGGAACATTTGTCTTAGCAGTTACTGCTCACAGAGAACATTAGGCTTGGAATATTTCCATTTGATTGTGATTTTGACTTTTGTGAAGTGGTAGACAGAAGGTTTTAATACCAATGTTGATTGCACTGTTCACACATATGCTCATAAATTTAAGTGAAATAAGAATCTTTATAAAATTGCTCTGATTTAATACATTCAGGGGATTTCCAATGGTCTAAAGGACAGAACTGGGATTTTAAAAACTAAACAAAATAAAACAAAAACCAACCAAAACCAGCACAACAAACCCCCCAAAACAAAGAAACAAACAGATAACCAAACAACTAGTCAAAAGCAAAGAGGAAATTCATGGTAGGTAGACAAGTTCATGCAAAAACTCTTCAGGGAGAGTAGAAGCCAACAATATAGACCCATGAAGATACCAGTCACTACTTCAGGTCAGGACAGAAATACAAAATATAAGATGCTGTCTAAACGGTCAGAGTTAAAAAAACAGAGCAAAGTCAAAATGGAAAATGTGATCAATGGATTACAATAAACTGGGTAGTAGTTAAAGGTATAGATGGAGCACATCTGACTCAGGAACAAAGGTAAATTAAATTTGAGGTAAGACATCATTACAAATAACTGATGTTTTTCAGATTATAGCAACAAACATACAAGGAGTGTGGAAACAAAAACTGATTTTTAGAAAAATCAAGAATCCACATCTCCAGATTGTACAAATTATTTTTATTATACTGTTCTCATGCACTTGCTTTCTTTCAATCAGGTATGCAAACTCCCTGTCTGTGCATCTTGGCCATATGGATTTCCCACAAGGCAAAGAGAATGTGAATGTGTGTCTTGCACGTATTGAACCAATAAGCCAGCAAATAATGATTGATTTTGTTCTTTATCTCTAAGTCCTCTTTTTTGTCTAATGGGAAAAAAAAGAAACAAACTGAATAAAGCACTTACATTTTCTTCTTCATTGTAATTTTCCTTCTACTTCAATTGCTTTTTCCACATTGCAATATTCAGAGCTGCCAATAGGTTATTAATTCCCTGAATAAATGACCCATCATAATTTCTCAGAAACAACATGAAAACCCAAGCTTTTCTTTATTTTTCATTTGAATACTTACAAATCTATCTATAATTTCCAGTTATTTTCTTTTCAGATTAGGTTTATTCTATTTCCAGCAAATCCTTTGCACACGTATTTAGTATTCACTCTTTTCTATCACTCAAGCAGACTAGTCTGTGGTAAAGGCAGTTTTGCTAATGAGATGTCAAAACACCAAGTGTTTACTTTTTAATTTAGCCCAAGGTAGAATGCTGTACTTTAGAGCCAGTGATCCATTGCTAAATTCAATTTCCCAACTGTTTAATTAATTTATGTATACAATTTAATGATATTTAATTTGATATGCACATTCCAGATATAGTGTGCATATCCATTTCTAAATAAAATATTGAATAGGTTACTAAAGATTACTAAAACCATATTTTTCTTCTCTGAAGTTATTCTATCAACTTCTTTTTAATTATTTTTTGTCATTTCATCCATTATAGTGTGTTTCTCTGGAGAGCTAAATAAGTATGGTATCATTTCTAAGAAAAACTGGAAAAGTTAATAACTTTTTGGACCCTTTTTTTTAATTTTTTTTTTTTTTTTTTTGGAGGGATGTGTTACTTTGGGTAGCTATAAGACATGTTGTGGTCATGAAAAAGAATCACCAGGATGCTGGGAAGGAGCAAACAAATTGCATCTCACCCTGTGACTATACTGAAAGAGAAGACTAAGCCCTCACCAGGGTTGCAGTCTAACACTGTACCTACAAGATTCTGCTTTCCTTTTTACAGAAAAGAAGGTAAAAATTCCAAGGGACCAACCTGTAATTATGATTTCTACCATCTCTCTGGATATAAAATGAAGAATCAGAAATATCCAAAGGAGGAAATCCTGAACAAATTTGACGGGTTTAGCTACTGACATAACACAGCTGACAGCAGCATAGTCAAATGTCAAATACTGAGCACAGCCTATTTAGTGCTGAACCAGGACCTCATCAGGAAGAGCACATTTCTTCTAGATGCCCTCCTGTGAGTGAAATGTAAGAAACTTTACTAGTCAGAAACACTTGGCCAAGTCTACACTAAACATATTGGCTAAAAACATTAACTGTGGAGTCAATATACAGCACTACTCTTTGCTTCTTGGCCAGCATTGGGTAACTACATGGCAATACGCCTTAGGGATTTTCTGTTACTAATGCCTGTTCAACTGCTCAATGTAAGATCAAGATGATCTGAAGTGGAATTCATCTCACCTATCTTTAGCCATTTAAAAGTTAGACATCTAAGTCTGAACTGGAGAGAAACAGGCACCTCTAGAGGGCAATTCATTTGACCTATCTCAGATGCCTATTTTAGTTGGAGATGAATCACCCTCTAGAGATGCCTAGATTTCTCTATTGACTATAAAGGGAGCCTAGGGCAAGCAGTTCAGTGCTAGACTTTTGACTTTCAGACATGTAATTTAGAAGAGATATATCCCACTCACTGTAGTGGTAAGGTTGAGTTTCCACGCTTAATCACTCATGCTGTTTTCAGTTTCATAAAATACCCAAGAACTCAGCTCCAAGTATTCCTCTTTTGCTTTTTTTAATTTCTATTTTGGATTGTTTGCTTCTTTCCAAGAAATTACTGCCTTTAATTTTCACTCATTTTCTCACTGAAAATATTCACTTATAGCAAGTTCATTGTAACCTCTCTATATTTCACCTTCCAAACAGAGGTCTCAGTGATAACAGCCAGAGACCATAATTAAATTACCATGTTTCATCCAGTTGTTATTCTTTGAGATTTTCTTCCTGTTTCTGAGATGTCTGACTCCTCACTTTTCAGGTTAATTGAAAT
>NW_008693864.1:0-3415 GCF_000695815.1 Acanthisitta chloris | reverse complement strand
ATTTTGTCACTGATTTAATAAGATTATTTGTTCAGTGTTGTAAATGACATGAATGAAATCCTTATAACTGATCCCAAACATTCAGAAAACCAGAACTAGTGCTTGAATTGGATTTAAATTTCTTCTGATCTAGAGGCCTGACATTCTCAGACCAATTTTCTACTAGCGTAACTCCATTGACTTCCGTAAAATCTTTACAGATGGAGCAAGAGTGAGAGAAAAATAACCCTAGGCTTTTGCTGGACAGTAAATGGTTGTGGCTGTTTGCATTAATTATTTATCTGTATATTCTCAATTTTTAAAAAAACAAACCATACTTATTTCATTAAAAAGCTTTTATGTTTGGTTCAAAAAAGTAGATATTTCCTCAGTTACTTGCTAATAGTAATACAGATTTGTAGGGCTTTTTTCTCTTTGACCAATGAAAAAAGTCTGCATTAATTACCTGTTTCACAGAGCTGTTAATTGCTATAAGCAGCAGCTTATGTTCCCTCAGTATTTAAATGCAAGTTTTTTAAAGAATCATATAGCATGTCTTGAAACTTTTACACAAATCATGAGCTCTTTTATTAAAATACATATTCATATATTTTAACACCACTTCAGTTACTTCAAACATTTAAACAGAAGATTCCTAATGTAAAAGTCTTATAACACAGACTGAGTGCAATCAGCATAAAAATAATTTGACAGCCTTCCACATTGCTGAGTAAATGAGGCATAACCTTGCATATGAAACTTAGAGGCTGGTGATTTCTTTAGACTATATTAGAGAATTTATGACACTTCCTTTGGGAGAGGGGAACTATTCAGGAAAGTTTATCCCACATCCCATAGGCACAGCAATCTTTTCTTATTTATGCTTAGATTATCAGCATGAGCAGGTGTTTCTCATTCTCTATGAGTCAGAACTGCAACAACAGAAATAAAGTTTGCATGAGGGTAAATTCTGGAAATATTGTTCAGTTGTTTTTCACGTCCACTACAAGGACTTTACTGTGTTGACTAGTGTCTACTATTTTATGTCCTATTGGTTATAATACAGGCTTAATCCTAGAAATGCTGAATGGTGTCCAAGTCCAGGTGATTTTCAAGAAACACAACAAAAGTTGATTGTCATTAACCATTTTGAAGCCTTTTCCCATGTCTTCAAAACTTTTTTTTCAAGCATTGAAAAAAACACTTACCAACTGGGAGAGCAAGACTTCCTATGTCTTGGCAGGGAGCTGCTTGGGCTGGGTTTGGCCCTTTATTTCTGTTACAGAAGCATACTGGATTTGCAACAGGATGTATAAATGTGTTCTAAATAATGTACACCTATGCATACTCCTATAATTCATAACTGTGTGAATAAATACTGCATATGCTTAACAAGATTTTGATAAGTGTACATTTAATAAAGCTTTCCAGACATAAACTAATGTAAGAATTATCTGGCAGAAACTCCAGTGTTGTTAAAGTATAGAAGATCAAAAAAAGATGTCACCCAGACAAGCTGACGGTATGGTAGCACATTTTAAAGGAGCACTCTCAGGACCTGTGGTCAATTGCTTGGGAAAACAGATAAGTCTAAATCTGAAGAACTTAAATATGTGATAATTTTATGTCTTTAAATAATACAGAATCATGCATAGTTTTCTTGCTATTTAAAACATGCAGTTCTGTGTACATATTTTCCAGTAACAGTCTTTAGATAGTGTAGATGAAAATTCCTGCAACGAGAAGTCAGGATGTTTCTTCTCAGATGAGTCCCCAGACTACAAAAGCACAATTCCCTTTCTCTCCAACATGAATAGTGTGTTACTCATTTGTATAACTTCAGCAAAAACGATGAAGATTAATATCTCGCTCCAGACATACCATGATTATCTCCTAGGAGTTTCAATGCAGTAGGTTCTGGATTCTGTTTCCTAGTTTCTGAATAAATTCCTTAAGGGCTAGTCACCTTATTTAAAGGGGGAAAGAGGGAAGCATGCCCACTCTGGCCCCAGTTTACAGACATGTTTTCAAAAACCTAGAGAAATATTTTATGCATATGCTGATCTTGTAGCACACGTTAAATATGTTATGGTAAGGCAGATTTTTACCCAGATATTTTCCTGTTTTTAAAATTTCCTAAATACAGTTCTCAATTAAGTGCTAGCACAAAAGAAACAGCAGGAGCTCAGGACAGCACAAACATTAAAAAGCCTTCACTCAGCCCTGTAAGGCTGTAGACATCCTCATCCCAGGCAGATGTTGAAGCCGAAAGTTTTACAGTCAAGTTTTCTTAGGCATGTCTTTTGTTCAGTTACACATTGATCCTGAGCCAGATGATTTGAATGGTGTAGCTATTTTATATAGTAAAATGTAATATAATTCAACTCAAGGCCAAGCTTCAGAGATTGTAAATGCAAGGACGCAGCGTAGCTATGTTATTTAAATTCAGAAAATTGAAATTATTTAGTTTAACAACAAATTAAACATTGCTAATCTTTCTGAACATGTCTGCAGAGGGGCTTAATCTGGCTGCAGCAGTTCACATCAGTTTTCTTAAGTGTAACTATGCAGAAAAAGACAAAAATGAAAGAACTAAAAAATTTCAGTTCAGGGGCAAAAGAATGAGGAAGATATTCAAAAACATGAAAGAGAGCAGATGTACAAATAATGTTGTGACAGTGACAAAATGAAGCAGTATTTTTGAATACTGTTCATTTATTAGTAGAAATGGAAAGAAAAATCTAAAAAGACTTGTCATTGCTTCAACTTGCCATTTTGAACATTATAATTGCACAGTAATTTATCACTGTCTCACAATTAAATCAAAGTGAATTTATCCTCTGAACACAAATGTGTCAGAATTTTACATCAAGCAATACCTTTTTCATTAGATGGAAGCTGATGCTGGCAGCAAACTCAGTAGCAGAAAATTGCCTAAGACAAAAACACTCAAAGAACACCAAAAATGTGAGATTTCTATCACCAAATATGTTATTTCTGTCAATTTATGGCACTTCTTGCTTCTATTGTTTCACAACATTTTGATTTTGATAAGTCAGGGAATAAAATGCCTGCCTACAACTCCATATCCCAGTGACACCTTTCTGAGTTTTCCTGATACATCTCAATCGGGTGTTCATTACTTTATTGTTGACTTGCACGGTTTACTTACACATTTATGTTTCCATATCCCTTTGAATCCTAGAGGACAATACCTAAGTGAAAATGTACTCCCAAAAAAAGTGCAGAGAGTTAGAAAGGAAGGGAAACTTGGTGGGGAGAGGAGGGAACAGGTCATCTGTACACAACTAGTCTGCTCCTTTTCTTTATTGTGATTCTACACAAGTCCGGTGAAGAATGTGACTCAGTTTTTATGTATACACATATGTATATTAATATATATTTGTGTAGGAATAATTATAGCTATGCATATATA
>NW_008693863.1:1166-9797 GCF_000695815.1 Acanthisitta chloris | reverse complement strand
AACCAGGATGAGGTCTCAGTCAACCCAGATTAGTAAGCAAACCAAAAACCAAACAACTCTCCTCACCTTTTCCCCCACCCCCAAACAAACAACAGATATAGCATATGCTCTCAGCTCAGGAAGATTTTGGACATCCCCACCAACAAAGGATTATACACAAAATCCAGCTAAGGCACAGTGTTATAAACCATTCTGACAAATGCTTAAGGAATAAGTGTGCTGTAAGGTAACTATGACTCAAACTCAGTCCAGGGGATTTTACAACATGTCATAGGTTTCCCAGGAAGGTTGTTCAGAAGCTGCTCAATGGGGTGACTCCCTTGTGGCCAGGTGCAAAAATCTTGTGCTCTTTTTCAGTGCCTGACATCAGCACTGATCCGTATCAGAGGTAGGTCACCAGTAGGTAACCCGAAACAAAGATCAATGCCCTAACCATGTGGCAATGTGGGACTCTGATGTATCCTGACATGCAGAATTTCCACTGTTCTGGGTACAAAGTTTCCTGTAAGTTTGGTTAGATAAGGTCAAGGCAGGGAGGGAAGCAAAGTGAAAGTAAACCGCACTTGAGTAAGCTTTCTGTCTTTGAAAGCTAAAGGAAAAGGGATCACCCTGCCCTGAAACACTGACACAGGACATTATTGCTGCACTTCTCAAAATCCCTTGAGGCAAATCCTGAAAATACGTGCCTTGCCTGAAATCTGCTTTGTAGCCTTTAATGCTTATACCATCTCCAGTATATAATTACCACAGCGGTGAGTGTTTATGGAAAGAAAGAACTAAAAAGAGAAAATGGGGAGGGGGAAATGAGACTCAATTATGGTTTTTTAAAATTCAATTCATTGTCCCCATGAGGTCCAATTATCAGCATACAATTATTTATTTAAACACAAAAAGCAATTATTGCCTTATTATTTCTGTGAAGATCTTCCCACAGCTACCAAAGTTACAGGCACTGAATGAAGCAATGTTTCTTCCTTCTCTTGTGGAGGAAAATTTTGTCCAGACAGAAGAGTTTCTCTTACTGATTCCAGAACTTTCTATTAATCCCTCATTCTTGTGTGAGCACAGGGCAGGTAAAAGACATTACACCATTATGAAAGTAGGTGAAAACCACCTTGGGCAAAACCCAAGACTTCCCCCACCCTTTGTGCCTCCTACTGTGTCTCACTCCCTTCTGCCCCTCCCAAGGTGGAATACAGACACGGTGATTCAGCTCCAGTACTCCTCCCTGCTGGCTCCGTGCCTTTTCTCCTGCACCTCTTCCTCCTGCTCCCCTCATACTCACTCCACCTCTTCGTTACAATTCCTTCCCTTTGCTTTTCTTTCCCATACATTTTGGTTTTCCTCTCTTGTTTATTGCTCTCTCCAGTCAGTTAGCCTTAGCTTCCTAATCTTCTGTAATTTAATTTTTTCCCTGTTCAATCCCCCTATGCACACCTGGCATGTAGAAAAGTAATGCCTGAAGCCTCAGCTCTCAAAAACCACTTCTTATATGAATGAATGGAAGATACAGATCTTTGTCTCAGAGTTTTAAATTAAAGTGTGCCAAGATGCACTCGTGAAAGACAGATAGTAACCAGAGCCTAGTTACACAGTATCTTAATAAATTCTCCCTGTAGATCATGTGCGTCTGCAAGATCATTTCTACCATACTCAAAAATGATTAACCAGTAAGTTCTAAAGACTATTTAGTCTAGTAGATATTTGGAACATGCTGGCTATATTTTCCCAGCTGCCTAATTTGTGTTCTTCAGTCTTACAGTCACAAGCAGGTTAACTGTATAACTTACCACTAGGATTCTCTCATTCCTCAGAGAAAAAACTGTTTAGTTCAAACGTACCAGACAACTGCAACACAACAGCCTCTGACTGTTACACATGCATATACTGTTTATGCTATACAAAGGGTTTTTAAGTGATCTTCAGTGTACAAAAATGTCTAACATCCCTCACATCCTCTGATACCAATAACCCCAGCAAAGAGCATTTATGCTTTGCAAGGAAAACTATGCCGTAGCCAGCAGCATGTTGATCATTAAATACTGCTTGTGATCTTCACTACATTATAAAGACAATTGTAAACTTAAGGATTCTTTGACACAAGAGCAGTGCAGGAAGAACACCCAGATTGCCCTGTTGATCGTTCAGTGACAGTGGCATGCCCTGTCTGCCTGCAAAGCCACAACCACAGTGGTACTGTTGCATCCTCCTATTGTTTCCAAACAAAGAATTTGCTTTCCTACCTCCCCCCAGCTTTCTGTTTTCATAATATGGCAACAAGAATTTCCAAAACATCCTCTGATTTCACTGTGTGGATTTCAACAGGTACGCAAGTGCTCTGTATTTTACTGATGCTGTAGTTCAACCTAACAAGGAAGGTTTACTTTTCAAAAGAAATAAGAACATTAATAAACTTCGACATTGTCCAAACATTACCTTATTTCACTTCCAACATAAATGTCAGCTTGAAAAAGTATTTCTAAAGTACCTCTAGCTAGGCACAATTACAAAACACTGTGCACAAGTGTTAAGACGACAGAAAAAAAAAGCAGAAATATTTAAGTGGGTTCCTGAATTAGTCTAACTTAAATATTATGCAATCTATCACTCCAATCTTACGGCCATGATTCTTGTTTTTTCTCTAAACTTCTTACAGGATTCAGGTCTAGTTCACAGCTCTTCAGTGACTTCAAATTTTACAGCCATTTTACAAGCTAGTCTACATTCAGTGCTTAAGGCTAATACAGCTGTATTGCTTGCTTTGTCCCCATTTTCTAATCTGTCAAAGGACCTTGAACTCCTTGTGGAGACACAGGTACTGTACTCACAGCTTTAAAATTACAGCAGCTGACCAGGAGCTTTGTTTCATTTTCACATGCAATTTCCTGAGAAGAGACTGCTAAATTCTGTACTACCCTGGACTATGTCTGATGTTGCCCCCAGTGAAGAGGACCCACTTGTAAGGCTCTGATTCATGTTACAGCAACATGGTAAAGTTTACAGATAGTTCCTGAAGATCAGAATTCACAAGCAGCACTGCACCACCTCCAACCAAGCTAGGCAATGCCCATGACCAGATCAGAGTTATTTGGGGGTAGGGGGAAATGCTACCTAAGCACTGCAACACTCCTGACATAAGCATCCAGTGCGGTGTTGGTTTCCAAGTCCTGGGACAATATGCACAGCCTTCTCTCTGCAATATTTTGGACTTATCCTAGTCTGCCTAGAAGGAAATGAGAAGATGGCCATGCAACAAAGAGAACATGATGGCTTTGATCCTTCTCCCACAACTGGTACTAGTCCTAGTTGTTCTAAAATTTCCCCAGTTTTGAATGATAAAACCACCACTCCATACCTCCCAGTAGCAATGTCTTCTATCTTTACAGCAGCTAGTAAACACGGATTCAAAGTGCTGAAACTGCAATCCAAATTTCCCATGGGTAAACTGTCTGGTGCTACTTAAGCCACATTTTGCCTTGTCTCCTTCCCCTTCTGAAAGGGTGGCTGCCAGGCAGATGATAAATTAACCTGATTCAGAGGGTATTATTCTACAGCTGGGTAACTTTCTCAGTCCCATTCTTAATACAACTATGCATGAGGAAGTACTACCAAATGAGTGGAGAAGGGACAGGAATAAGTACTCAGAGGTCAGCTGCAGCAGCTGCTCAAAACAACACTGCCTCAGAGGTTTTAAATTTATCATGCAACACCATCAGGCAATATGTCATGTACATATTGACATTACCATCCCTGTAGAAGTAAAAGCATTTCAGGCAGGAGCAAAAGGGGTGTCATGTATTTGCTTTAAGTTGGTGAAGAGATATTGAACTAACATCACTCGATTCCTTGAAATCAAATATAATCTTTATTTTGTTGAGCCGCTTCAGGAAACCAGGCTGATGCTAACTTGAAGAGATGGACTACTACTACTTGCTACCTCTTCCAAGTTGAAATATGGAAAAAATGTTGCTCTGATTGCAATAAAAGTTTAAAATTTGGGGAGTACAAAAAGTTTTGTCTTGCTGAGAAAAGTCAGCTTGTGAAACCATTAATGACTTGGCCAGAATCCTATATGTTTACTGATTCACAGCTTGTTTAACTTCTTGTATATTCCCAGCCATTCCCAAAAGCCTCATCCACTCATCTACTACACCTCATCTACTACACAGTCATTTAATTGCACTACAAATGAGTTTACCCAATCAATTAAAAGCAGAGAACTGCTAAGATATTTACTGAAACCTTCACAAAACCAACAGTTTATATTTAAACTCATCAAGTTTAATGTATCTGACAAATCTCTGCCACAGCACGCCAAGACCAACAATTACCCTGTCAAGCAGTCAAAGCTTTCCATTTCACTAATAAAGGCGGAAACACTACAGCAAAAGAAAAGAAGGTATAGGGTTTTCTTTAATTGGTTCGAAATTAAACCCTCCATTACAGCTTCAAAATAAGTAAAATATTACAACAGCATACCAAATCTTTAATAAGTCAGAGCACAAATATTGCCCACTGACACTTTTTTGAGAATAAATCAGTGAAGCACAGACAGAATTCACACATATTTAGGTTATTTCAAAAAGTTAATGGCCTGGAAAAACACGGAAGGGAAAAAATAATCCTTATAGAACTTATTATTGTTATGCTACTTCAGCTACTTATACTTGTAAATAAATGGCAACAAATGCCTTTGGGACAGTTTATTGCTTTATAGTGATATGAAACAGGTGTAATAGGTTTATTACACTCCATTTTGTAGATGGGTTAAAGAGCACTTAGGTTACCTTGCTCTGTTCCCCTTTAAACTCGACCATCACTTCTGAGTAAATTAACCATCAACAGTATTGGTGCCAGCAAAAAACCCACTTAATAAAGATTTTTAAATGGTCTGTTGATTTTACAGTCCATCCCACTTGTCTGACATACCATGGTGGAGATTTTGAAGTACATGAGATAGTTTGGAAAAGTGATAAGAGAATTTAGGGGCACAAACCTCCTCAACTTACAGTATTGAATAGGTGCTAAAACCACTTTTTAAAGTGAGTAAATTCTTTTAAAATTTATTGTTTCCAGTTTCCTGACTCTGTTCCTTTCCCTCAACAATAATTAGTAAGGAGCTGTTTGTTTCCTTGTCCTTGATTTTTCTTCTAAGAAGTAGCCATTTAGAAGTAAAATCCTAACCAACACACTGTTCTTACTTCCTTAAGGATGGAAGTAATAGCACTCCACTAAACTGATGAACTTTTCAATTTCCACTAGTACCACCACAGTATAACCTATCAGCCTACCCTGTTTTCACATTTGCTAAAGATAGTAATGATTCACAAAGAATAGCTGCTCATTCTCTATCGACTCTCCTTTCCTTCCCATATTTTTCAAGGTCTCATCCAATCTTTTCAACATTTACATGGCCAATCTTGCATATTAATGGCATTAAAGAGGTATTTCATAAGTGCTGATTTTCCCTGATGCAAACATGAGGGGAAAAATATCCTATATGTCTACATCATGGGTGCCATAAAAGGCCATAGTTTTCATCCATTCTTTTCCAGCTTTTCAGACCATTACTTGTCTCTGGTTTCAGATGGACAGTTGTCTCCAGTCTATATTTCTTAATAGCTCATTGAGGCTTCTTCTGACTGCAACACCTACAAGCAAGAGCCACAGGTCTACTGAACCTGTGACTTCAGGTGGCAGGTCTCACACTGTTGGTTGGAGTGTGCCCTTCTGCACCTGCTCCCTCCTGTCCCCATCCATCAGCATCCTAAAACTAGGGTGCTGGGCAGCCTCAGTGACTGACATCCCTTTCTTCAGCAGGGGTCCTCCCCACACAGTTCTTCTCCTCCAGTAAGACAAGGAGATGAAAGGAGGAATGAAGAGGACTTAGCATTGGCCAAGGGAAGGCAAAAGGGGTGCAGCAGCTACTGCTAACTGCTGAAAGGCTTTTAAAGCCCTGGGGTAATTGGGAAAATCAACATAGAGTAAGCAATGAGTTTGTATAGGGTAAAATTCTGAGAAAATGAATTGAGCAGAGGTTGACTAGTGAACAACTGTATTTGTATAATTACATAACTTTAGTGCAAATTATATTATTTCCTTTAGGGTTTTTGCTGAGTTATAAAACATGTCCGGACACAAGTAGCCTCCACACAAGCCATCATGACCAACAGTACTAGGCAGTACTAAATGCCTCCTGTTCCAGAACTCAGGGTTACCTTTAAACATAATCAGAGTGCCCATCAGTCTCAGGCCATTAAACAGGCACACAAAACTCCAGTGGGCAGACTGCAGGTGCTTTTTCTCCTATGTCCAAGATCTCCTCAAAGCATACTCAGTCCTGTCAGATGCTGCTGCTGCTTCCTACCCCAAGCAGAGGCAACACAGAGCAGTCAGTCTAAAGGGGTCTGTGCTGGAGAGCAGCACAGCCCTCATCCCCTGCCAGGCTGTGACAGCCTCATTTCGTGGTGGGCTCCTCACCTCCAGATGGAAACCGCTCTATACATCCCTCTTTCCCCTGCAGGTCACGCAGACTAACAGTTCCTGTCTTGATACATTTCAATGCAGCAGTGGACGCAAACAAGGGTCTACCAGATAGTACTAGATCAGAAGAGGTGACTGAAGACAAACACCATCACTGCACATTACTTCCAGAAAACATTTTGTACTCATTTAAGGCCAAGGTTACCAAAATTTCCTCTGGGTCTTCTAGGGTATCTCCAGATGACTTGTACCACTAGGCAGTAAGTTGTGCTCTTCCCAAGCACCCAGAAACTAATCAAGTTACGGCAATTCCTTAAGATCTAACTGGTTAAAATTTGAGGTTTAGCAGAGTGTTCACAGAGAAGTAACAAACCAGTGCGGCCTTACTTCAGGAAATTTGCTTCTATTTCACCAATATTTTTAGGTCAAGTAAGCACTCATTTTTATCTATCTACACCCCCACAGATGCAGTTTTATTCTGTCTCACACCTGCATAAACACAGGGTCTTTCCAGCATTATAAAGGTGACTTTAAATCTGCCTTTTGATTTCTTCAGACTTCACCTCTGGTACTATACCTACTTTGTAATGGAATAATCAGTATTTTAATCTACTGCAGCACTCATTTCAAAATAGCAAACTTTCCAAAACCTTGTGAACTTCAAATACCAGTAACAAAACAGGAGAGTAAAATTAAGAAAGCAGCAGTGCAGACTCACTCCCTAGCACAAAGGTCCCTGAAATAAGAAATAACGGGACATTAAGTAAAAATAAAATGCAGAAGAGCTGTCACACACAGACTACTCACCCATACGCTCCATTACTAATCAGTTTAATTGTTTCGAAATCACTTTCCCGAGGTTTCCTCTGCAGCTTCAGTGAGGTATTAGAGCTCTTGAAAGTAAGAGAGGAGACAGAATAAAGTTAATATGGGATTGTTTTTTTCTTCAAAGTCAAAGGAAAATAAAACCCAAACAAAACCCAACTATTACCAGGCTGTCACCCTGATGAATGAGGTAAAAGCCACACAGTCAGCACAGAGAGGGACTAAGGGACTCCTGAAGCAAAGCTGCTTTTTCATCAAACAGGTATCTTGCTACCCTGCAGGAAACTGCTTATCTAAATGCACAGGTCACAATAGACAGCTATAAGGCTTCTGGTGCAGCAGTCACTGGCAACTCTTAACTCCAGTTATGGACTTCTGTGAATCCCACCAAGTCATTGCCTTCCCATTTTAGTACACCTGACTCCCATACACAGCCTGGTAGTAACAAACAGCCAATGAGCTCCTGTTCATTCATGTAAGCTTTTGAACATTTCAAACTAGTGTTAGGATAGACTGTGGTATAACTTAGTATAGACTCTGAAAAGAGACACAAAATTATAAATAAGGCAGATAGAAATGCATTAATTCTACCTTAGAGAGAGGTCACTTTTACCCGCTCGGTGTGTCAAAACTTTTTCAAAATCAAGTTGTCCCAAGTATGGTAAAACCCTCTCCCAGTTTTAAACTCTAACGGATCATGAAGATGTGTGAATTAGAATTGGGGTGCAGGGAAGACAGATGAGCGTACAGCATTTCAAACTCAGCATTCTAACCCACAAGACCTTTTTAAAATGTTTTCATAATCTCCACGAAGTTCCACGATCCCTATCCAGGCAGTTTGGTAATAGCTAAGGCTGAAAATAGACCTGGTTGGAATATTTTCAATTAAATGTTTGCTAAAGAAAATTCAGTGCAAGTTCAGTGAATATGGTAATATAGTGAACTCCATAAGACCTAAGAGAGAGGACTTACCAAACTGGTTAGCCCACTTGGCTGCCCATAGAGGATTCTTCCTCATTGCATATTTATGACAATTTTGCATGGACCTGTACTTGAAAGTTATGCTTCCTGTCACTTCCCATGCGTGTCTATTCCACAGCTACACTTTGAGATGCTTCCAAATATTCACTCTATATTTTCTTTACTCATTTCATCACCTTCCCTATTTACATTCCTTTATTGCACTGCATTATCCTTCCTGTGTTTCTTCAGCATTTGCACTACACAAATAACTACAATTTCAATTCCTTAGCTTTTGCTAAGCTACTTTGCACCTTAGACTCTCTTAAGCACTTCAGTACTTCTTTTAAGCCTTGTAGTTAT
>NW_008693863.1:0-1137 GCF_000695815.1 Acanthisitta chloris | reverse complement strand
CAGTATCCTTCCACTAAATACTGCTCAGGTCTAACGCAATATTTTAAATGCAGAGGAATTAAAGCAGCAGAGTAAGAAACATCCTTTGTGTCAATTCTGGAAGCCTTTATAAGTGGACTTATGTCAGAAAATATCCCCATGTACACAACATCTATGAGAGGATGGTATCTTTTCTGCTACATATCAGAACTAGTTTAACAGACACCCCATGTCTACTAACAGTGGTATATACCTGTAAAGTACCACTGAAATACCTACACATCCCCTAAAACAGCACTTGCTTTCTCTAGCCACTTCCACTGAAAATCAACACTAAATTGTCAGACCTTCATCTGCTCTGTTGACTGAAATCCAAGGCGTAAGAACCAACTGATAAAACTAGGAATTTAAAATAAGAGCATTTAAGCCCACAGTATTCAGCCCAATTAGCTCATTCAACACATTTTTCTTCTGCCATCCTGAACAAGCAGCTGACAAAATATTACTGTAAGATCCCATTACTGTAGGCAAATATTTCTGTACACAGATTCAGAATAATGATGCACAAAATTTCAAACTGTAAACTAACTTGTTGAATCCAGGCTATTTCCTGGACTCATTTATTTCCTGTCCCTTCACTGGATCTGCTCAGAGTCTCTCAATTTGATCATTAGCTGCCTATTTTAAAATCTCTTTAAAATACCTCATGTTTTATTAAACAGTTTAAAAGTCCTTCTAAAAGAAAAAGAAAAATGTTGATTGAACAGAAGCAAAGAAAGCAGTGGTGGTTTTGTGGTAAAATTATTGCTACACGGTGGTCACTAACTTCTTGGAAGCTAAATGCAACATCAAGGAAAGCAGGTAGAAAGTTTTGTTATGATACTTTTTGCCTGCTGAGCATCATGGCATTAGTGCAAGGATTAACCACTGTTTATTCAATGTGCTTACACGTGGCAGGGCAGGGTTGGGGGTAACACAACACATTTTCCTTGGCAGTCGGGGTGCCAGGAGGAGTTGTGTCTCTGTGCCTATTACTTCTGAGGCAGCTTGGACTCCTTCATAGGCAGCCAAGATTTCCTTCTCTGTGGGAGTGTAGTTGGCTTCGGATTCCCTGTAGCTCCGGCTCCAGAACCCAGTGGTCGACCCCGAGTCTCACCA
>NW_008693862.1:0-739 GCF_000695815.1 Acanthisitta chloris | reverse complement strand
ACCCTCCCGGGACACCCAGTGACACCCCCACGTGCCCACTCGTGTCACCCCCCGCGTCCCGCGCCGTTCAGCCCCTGCAGTGGGCAGTGACCCCCCGAGCCAGCCCGGGGGGTGCGATGTGGGACCCGAGCTGTGTCCTCTCCGCCCGGAGCTCTCCCGCCCCGTCTGGGGGTCTGAGCCCCCCGGCAGTGACAGCAGGGTGTCCCCAAGGGGGGACACGTCCCCGCTGCCCCCTCAAACGCCCCGTACCCGAGGGGAACTGCACCCCCGGGCGGGGAGAGGAGAGAGGAAGGGAGGCTGGGCGAAAGGGAAAGGGAATGGGAAGGGGAAAGGAAAAGGGGAAGAGGAAAGGGAAAAAAAGGAAGGTGGAGGGGGAAATGGAAGAGGAAGGGGAAGAGGAAGGGAAACGGGAAAGGGGACATGGAATGAGAGAGGGGAAGGCAAAAGGATTTTTGAAAGAGGAAAAAGGAAATGGGAAGGGGAAGGGAAAAGAAGGGGAATGGGAAAAGGATATAGGAAGCAGAAGGTGAAATGGGAAGGGGAAAGGGAAGGGGATGACGAAGGGGAAAGAGAAGAGGAAGGGGGAAAAGAAAAGGGGAAGGGAAAGTGGAAATAGGAAAGAGGAAGGGAAAGGGGAAATAAGAACGGGGAATGGAAAAGGGGACGGGAAAGGGAAATGGGAAAGGAGAAGGGAAAGTGGAAAGGAAAGGGGAAGGGGAAAGTGGAAGGGACCCCTCGC
>NW_008693861.1:0-1427 GCF_000695815.1 Acanthisitta chloris | reverse complement strand
GTTAATTATTAGTTATGATGATTATTTCATATAGATAGGTTTTTAAGTAGATGCACTTCTGTGAAATATCAAAAAGAACTATTTTCTTTGATTTACACTGGAGGCATACTTATTTGACAGCAGATGTATCAAATTTGTTATAAAAGGTGCTTTTCATCATACTACGAGAAGACACTATTTTGATAAAATTGTGAGTATTCAGGGGGATTTTTTTGTAATAATGCTGGAGGATTGAGAAGATCTCCAGGTTTTTTTGTGTGAGGAAGAAACATTTAAATGACAGAATTGTAATAGAATGTGGTGATCTATATGTCATAAACGTACCTGATTATCTGACCATGATGTAAACAATGCAAGCTTCCTTTAAAATCAGCAGTTCCAGATACTATTTGCATACCAGTTCCTCTGTTTTGAAGACTACTGATTCTCTGTGTGGGGCCACTGAACAGGTGCTTTCGGCTGCTCAGTGGCACTGTAGTTGTTAGAAGCTGAAGCTAAAAAAGTGACTTGATTATTATTAATTTTTAAGTGTATGTGCTACTTATGCTGAACTGGACATACGGGAAAACATTCCATTTGGATGACTTTCTTCTATTCCAGGTCTTTTCCTACCAGTGGTTCAATCTGCTGCTCTTAGAAAAGATGATTTATAGAATGCAAGGAATGTAGCAACCTGCATCATTTTTCTTTCAAAAAACATTTCCTTGTTGTTAAAGTGGATTTAAATTTTTACAAAAATTAGACAAGGCAGTGTAACTGGCACACCTCACTTGTACTTATTCCCAATCATGTAGAATTTGAATAGGTGGCTAGATGGACCATTGCCATTTAAGAATGTACATCAGGGATCATTGTACCTCGGCTATTACATGGTGCCTTAAACAGAACTGAAGCTAAGATTTAGTACTTTTTGTTATTCTTAACTCTTAAACTAATTCAACAAGGTGTGCCTGTCATTTTCAAATTCCCGAAGAATTAAGGACAGGTTACATAGCCTTCAAAAGAATAAAAGGATTTTTTTATTATATCCCTCTTAGAATGACAATAAACCTATTTTTTCTTGTTTCTAGCTGGATTTCACTTTAATACAAATAAAATTTGCTTGGGAATTTGGAAAGCAAAACTAGCTTTAATACCAACTTCAAATGTCAAAATAGATTGACCATAGTCTCAAGCATGATTATATATTTTCTAGACCCTTGCCTACTTTTAATTTTAAAAACTAAAAAGAAATAAATGAGCAGGTACATAATGCAGTGCATGTTTTCAATTTCTATATTTTGTGGGGTATCAGCCAGATAATACATTTTAATGGTTAAATAATAACAGTTTATAAAGACCATATTAATTGACATTAAACAGCTCAAGTTTTTTTTCATAAACATTTCATTATGCAGACACATTAATTTGCTACACTAAAATAGTGG
>NW_008693860.1:19352-19940 GCF_000695815.1 Acanthisitta chloris | reverse complement strand
TCAACCCAGGGCTGGTGTCACCCAGGGCTGCTGTCAACCTAGGGGTGGTGTCACCCAGGGGTGGTGTCAACCCAAGGATGGTGTCAACCTAGGGCTGGTGTCACCCAAGGATGGTGTCAACCTAGAGCTGGTGTCACCCAATGATGGTGTCAACTCAGGGCTGGTGTACCCAGGACGGCTGTCACCCTAGGGGTGGTGTCACCCAGGGGTGGTGTCAACCCAAGGATGGTGTCAACCTAGGGCTGGTGTCACCCAAGGATGGGGTCAACCTACAGCTGGTGTCACCCAAGGATGGTGTCAACTCAGGGCTGGTGTGAGCCCAAGGATGGTATCAACCCAAGGATGGTGTCAGCCCAGGGATGGTGTCAACCCAAGGATGGTGTTAACCCAGGGCTGGTGTCAGAATTATTTTCGTATCAACCCAAGGATGGTATCAACCCAAGGCTGGTGTCCCCCAGGGCTGGTGTCCCCAGGGCTGGTGTCCCCAGGGCTGCTGGTTTGGCTGCCAGCAGCTCACCCCTCTGTCCTGCTCCTCGAGGCTCTCGGGTGGCTCGCGGCTCACGCGGGGGAGGCAGTGGCAGCTCTGCT
>NW_008693860.1:11722-19326 GCF_000695815.1 Acanthisitta chloris | reverse complement strand
CAAAAAGGACAGGCAGCCATAAAAACAACAGCCTGGGGACAGGGGGTTGGCTCTGCTTGGGCTCTGGCTGCAGGGAGGGTGTCAATCCAGCACCCACAAATGGGCACTGCCATGGGCTGCTGGGGCAGCTCTGGCAGCTGAGGAGAGGTAGTGTGGGGGATGAAACCCCCAGGGAGAAGGGTGGATAAGGGTATTTTCTTTTGTGGATGTTAATACCAGGTGAAACAAAGTGTGTGCAGGGCAAGGAGCCTGGTGAGATAACAGAGATGCTACAGGAGAACTTGGTGTCCACACAGGAGTTTGTTTCCATGGAATCTGTAAGGACCATGGGAACACATTTGGTTTGACCTAGACAATAGAGAAGGAGATTGAGGAGGAGGAAGGAGTCTGGTCTGGTCTGTGGGTCTGATTTTCCTCTGTGGCTGTGTAACCTCCTCAGCACTGAGTGGACCATCCTGGTGAGCCAGTTTTGCTTTTTTCTTGGCTGTGCCTGCACTGTATCCCAGGCAGCTGATAAATGCATGGAAGTAGGTCAGGAACAGCCTCCTTTTAAGCACACAGGGTGGGTTTGGGTCAGGCTTGCAGAAACAAGGCCGTGATGTCTGAGCTGGAGCTGTGCAGAGCAGTGTGAGCTCCTGGGGTGCTCCTGCTGCTCTGCCAGGGAGGTTGGGGTGGCCTCAGGGCAGCGTGGGCAGAGGTGGGAGATGATGCTGAGCTGTGCAGCATCTTCCTCTTCAGACCTTCCAAGCTGCAGGAGACGTGGTGAGCCACAAATAGCTGGAGATGCTGGCAGAGCACTGGGAAGGCAGCAACTCAGCACTGGAACAGGTCAGGATGCCCCAGCCAGGTAAATTCCATCCCTGTGCAGCATTTTCCATGTTTCCCAGGAAGTCCTGTCAGTTGCCACTGAAGCTGAGGCCCTGGAATGCTCTTCAGTGATGTGCTGGGGGTGTTGCTCAGGCACTGAGGATGCTGAGGAGGTACCAAAGGCACCTGGAGCTCAGGAGCTCAGCCACGAGTGCTGCCCTGGGGGCTCTGTGCTCTGTGTTGCTGCTTTTGGGGCAAAGTAAGAGTAGTTTTGCTCACTCTGTGTCTTCACCCCATGAGATGAGTGTGGCTGGCTGGGGGAGTTAGGAAATAACTTTCATCTCTGGGGTCTGTGAGCTGCTGCCCCTGCACAGCAGAGTGGGCTGAGCTGTAGGGAGAGCTCAGTACCAACCAGTGTGAAACAGCTCAATTTTTTGTGTGAAACAGGTCAGTTTTACAGGCAAAACCTCCTCTCCTTCTTCTGGGGTTCTGGAACTAAAATTCCCCAGAGCATTCCCTATGGATTGCTGCTTCCCCACTGAGCAGCTTAGTGACCTGAGCAGCTTAGTGACCTGAGAACTGTTTTTTTTTGGGGGGGGCAAGTGGCATTTCTTTGGCCTACATGGGCATGTTCCATGCCAACAGTCCTTGCACAGGGTTCCTGGTGTGTTCTGTGCTGGTAACAACCACCACCCCCAGGGGCTCAGCCCTGCACAGCCTCCCTGGAGCAGAGTTGAGCTTTGCTTTGCACCAGAGCTGAACAGAGACACCTTAAAGGGTCTTGCCTGGCTGTGCACAGGCAGCAGCAGCAGCTTGAGGCTCAGCACTGCCTGTGCTGGAGTCCCACACAGTGTGGGGTGTGTGCAGGGAACAAGGCAAGAACAGGTTGCTCTCCAAGAGTGCTTTGGAGCAAACAGACTAATTTATTCAAACCAAATGCTTAGGCTCTTCTGTGAGTCTCACTTGGCTTATTTAGCTGCAAGTGTCAGATTGTGTTAGACAAAGCCTGGGCAGGATGGAAGTTCCTGCATGCAGAGCCTGCAGGTCCTTGGCCTTTTGTGTCTTACTGCTCTTAGCCACACCAGGGGCTGAGGAAATGGTTTTTTGGCAACCAGGACTGAGTCACTAGGGACA
The DNA here is from genome assembly GCF_000695815.1 of Acanthisitta chloris. NCBI lineage: Eukaryota > Metazoa > Chordata > Aves > Passeriformes > Acanthisittidae > Acanthisitta > Acanthisitta chloris. Next base: position 17,385 of record NW_008693860.1, on the reverse strand, counting down.
GAGCTGACACATCCCAGAGCTCAGTGGTGCAGAGCCCTGGACAGACTGAGGCTGAGCCACCTCAGGCAGATCCTGCACCCAACCAACTTGCCAGGCCTTGCACCATTCCCTGTGAGCCACAGCTCAAGAGAGAACTGCTGGTTCTTGCTGCAGAGCTGAGCAAGCCAAGGCAGAGTCTTTGCTCCTGATGTTCATTGTGCTCCCAAGGATTGTGCACTGTTCCAAGGCAGGATGCCCTGGAGAGGAGACTCGTGACCTTTCAGTGCTGCTCCTTGTCCAGGGATTTCCAAGAGGAGAAGTCCAAGGTGCTCACTTTGTCTAGGAAACTAAACAATCGTGTTTGATGCAACATCAGCATCCCCTGGAGAGGTGAAGATTCCTGAGGAAATGAATCCACACAGGGCTCTGGAGGAGGGGTGGAATTTCAGCTGTTTTGTCACTGTGGGTTTCCAAATCCTGAGGCATTTTCAGCCCCCAGCTGCTGTCTGATGCCAACATGCACAGCTGTGCCAGCCCAGCTGCTCGTGGGGCTGGTTCACAGAGCTGCCTGGCCCAAACAAAGCTCTTGCTTGGGAAAGAAACCACAAATTTTAGGAGCTGTGGAATGTGTGCAACAGGCACTGAGCAGGGGTCAGGTATGGGCTAATTGTGCCTGTCCCACGTGGGGGAAGTAAGTAAGAATTAAGGTCACAGAAGCTGCTCTGCCTGAGGGACATTTCATGGGCTTTTTGTGTAGAGTGAAAAAAAAAATAAAATCACTGTTAGGAAAGGGCAGATGGAACACAGACTGTAGCTGTGACCTGGAAACAGCCTTGGCTGGTCAGGAGAAGGCCAAGCTGAGCCCTGAGGCTCCTCTGCCTGAACTGCCACTGGGGCTACACCTGCTCTGGGTGGTTTAACTAAAGACCAGCAATTCCATTTGGTTCATGTAGGGCACTTGATTTTATTCAAAGGGTGAGATACAAAAGAAGTAAGCCAAAAGACAAAAACCCAAATTATAAAACACTACAGACCAAAGTAAGACATTTCTGCATACAGCACACGACAGGAAACACGGTACAGTCTGGTCCCCACAACCCAAGCCAGCTGGATATGTACAGCAGAGGCAGAGATGGACACAGGAGGAAAAATGTGCTATTTGCCACTCAAATGGCTATTTACAGAGACTGAATTGAAGGCAAAGAGTTGTCTTTCCTTTTTGTTCAACCCAAACACTTCTTTGTTGCTTCTTCTTCCTGTTTCTGGTGAAGAGCAGGGACTCCAACACTTTGAGGCAAGTTTGGTACACTCAGGTTGGGTCTAAAATCAGCCACAGCTAAACACTGAGGAGCTACTCAGGCTCTGAACTTCCACCCAACCTGGGCCACCAGGCACTGAGGGGCTCCTGGGGACAGCCAGGGAGGGGAACAGCCTAACTCTCTACTCATTTTGGTCTTGCTAAGGATTTTAGAGGTTGCTCTCTGCAGCTTAACCAAACCTGTGTGTCTGGGCTGGACTTAAGGCTCCAAACTGAGCACGATTCAGCTCTCTGAGCTCCTTCCCTGTGGCTGGGACAGAGGCTGTGTGCAGCTTTTGCCTCTCACTGCAGACAGGCTGAGCCTGCCCCAGTGAAGGGTGCCCAGGCAGTTTTTTGGTAGGAGAGCATCCCCACTTCATGAAGGAGAAGGCATCTGCCATGTCCCTGCAGCTCACAAGGACTTGGCCACCCCCACACAGGTTTGGGCTCTTTGTAAGAACACACAGACAGTGCTGACTCCTCTGACATTTTGGGAGAACTGTCCACAGCCCTTCAGCAGAGCCAGGAGGGAAAAACCTTTCTCACAGCAGTAGATTCCATGTCCAACCTAATCTCCACACGGGTGGGATCTGTCTCAGATCCACTGGGCAGAAACAAGACGTGCTGAGCTGAAGTTCTCTGGTCTTTGGTAATCAAAACCCCCTAAGACCTGTGGGCATGTGCTTCCCCCTGAGCCTCTGCAGACATAGGTGAGGAACAGTTACTGACAGCAAAATGAACTGTGGCCAAAAGAGGCAGGAAAAGGAGCTGCTACTCCAAAGGGTAAAGGCCTTTCTCTGTGTTTACCTGTGGCTCAATTTTAGAGACTGAATTCTTCAACACCTCAGAGAGGAAGGAGGAGGGAGTTTTACTGGCTCAGTAAGCAAAACATTCATCTGGGAGAGCAGAAGACTGACTGGCTGTTAATAAATATCACAAGACACGCTAAAAGGTTCCTAAGGAAAAGAGAAACATCATCTGTTCATCGAAATGCAACACACCTGGACAAAATGAGGTAAGGAAGAGTCCTTTACACATTCTCACTTCACACTGCATGGCAATAACGACATGGAGATGCTGAACAGGTTCCCTGCCTTGCTCAGCAGGGAATTTCTTCATACACCTGTGCTCCAGAGCATCCTTTGAGACTGAGCCACAAGGTCCAACAGCCTCAGGGCAAGTAGCTACTAAAAAATCTCTGTTTTGGCAGAGAGAGTTTGACACACTGCAGCAGTTTGCTGGCAGGACACTGGGGCTGGGCACTGCCTGCACCCCCAGCAGGGAAGGATCTGTCCTGAGTTCAATGCCTTCAGCTACAAGGAACAAGGATTGGTCTGTCACAGCAGAAAACCAAAGAGCTCAGCACTACCTGTACAGCTACAGCGACGTGGGAGTGTCAGACCTGACGTTTCAAACTCAGACTCCTGTTCTTTGGTCCTCTTTGTAGTACACAACTTCCAGAATGATTTAAGAGCCTGCATGAACCAACCTTTACTGAACAGCAACTTGTATGGAACAGGAGTGTCTGTGGCCCTTGCTGGGAGAGCTGGCACAGCAGGCAGCTGGGCAAGGCAGGGTGACAGCAGAGCAGCAAAGAATTCTCTGCAGGGTGGATTTGCACTCTGTGTCCCATGCAGGAGGGAGCTCTGCCTGCAGCCAGCCCTCCACAAAAAGGGTTTGCACAGTTCCTCTTGAGCAAACTGGGAGGGAGGAGGAGGAGGAAGAGGAGGAGGAGGAGGAGGAGCTGTCTTCCACCTGTTAGCACTGAACACGCTTGTCTTTTCCTTAAGGACAATTGTCATCCTTCAGCAAAGCAGGGAGGGCTACTGGCCACATCCAGGCAGAGGCACAGCACCTATGGGCAGTGCCACACACAGAGCAATTTAACCAAACTGCAGCACTGATGACTCTGAGCTCAACCAGACACTGGCAGCACAGTGTGCTCATCACTCAGGGGCTGAGGGATGGACTAGGCAAAGTGCAGACTGAAGGTCTGAGAAGTTGTTTCCAGGCACAGTTTTTCTCTCTCAGAATCAAACTGAGCCTTGAGCTGACACTGAAAGGAGTGAAATAGCTGCTGTGGGTTTAAGTGAACTGCTCCAGAGTCTGTGGGAGCATGTGGGGCTGAGCAGTCAGATCACAGCTGCTTGGGGCACTGCCCTGGTTGCTAAAGCAATGTCCAGGGGCAGGCAGTGACCTGGAATATTCACCTGCACTTGGCAAATATCACTTCATGCCTTGTAGAGTTTCCTTCTTTCTAAGGTGCCTGTGTAAAGCTAATTCAAGCCCCACCAAACTGGTAGGAAATTCACCTGTTCCATTAGGAAATAAACAGGAACTGCCCTTTGATGACTGGAAAGAGTCAGGTTTTAAGTCCTCAAGGCATATTTTCCACATCACTCCTGATTCTCTGCAAGCTTGTTAGGAAACTCTCACCAAGCTACTTATTTCTGTGCTGTCTATGGAGCCTTTTCATCCCCTTCCATTTCAAACCAGCTCAATTTGACACAAGTCACACACAAACTAAATGCCCCAGTCCTTGCTGTCAAAGCACTTGGCTAAATCAACCTTGGGGAAGGAGCTTTAGTGCCATCTCTGCCAGGGAAATCTGCTAAACATCCAGACTGGTGAGTGACCTGCAGCAAACCCTGCACAGTCCTTCAGGTGTGCCCCAAGCAGCAAACCCTGCACAGTCCTTCAGGTATGTCTGCAGTGCCCCAGGGCAGGGGAGAACCCTCAGCACATGAAGATTTGGATGTGTTACAAACCCCAACCCACCAACAATGACCAGCACAGAGCAGCACTTGGCATCTCCTCCTTCCCCTGGGCCAGCCCCTGCCCCCAGGCCAGTGCCACTGCCTCCAGGGGCACAGGGTGTGCTGGTGTGTTGGCCACCAAGATTGTCACTTGCTAGGTTTTTTGGCATAGGTAAAATCCTTCTGGAGCAATGTCATCTCCTTGGCACATTTCCCACGTGCCCAGACTGGAGGAGGTGATGACAGATCAGCTGAATTCCCTTTTGTACACGAGGCAGAAATTTCTCTCCCCCAAAGGCTTGTTTAGGGTTTCATTCCCTGGCAAAGTATCTGCACAAATATGACCAGTACCAGCTCCTGTTCCAGGTGTTTACTCTGGTGTCCTTTGTCACTGCCTGACAGGAATGAATCCCTCAATGGTTTCTCAGCCACACTGGGTGAGAGACAACGACAGCAGCTCCAGGTGGGGCCCTCACCTAGAAGACTCAGTAATCTTCAAAGAAAACCAGTTAACATCTTTTGTGGAAGTTCAAAAAAAACCCAAAGCTATGGACATAGCGTGTGGAATCAATAGGACAATCACTACTGAAATGGAATTATGGTGATCTTATACACAAACAATGATTTACCAAAATAAGATTTACCTAGGGGCCTTTAAAATCAAGTTATTTTGGTACCAAAAAAAAGTCTTTTTTTTTTTTTTCATTTAGTTCCCCTTTTGCCCCTATGAGTCAGATGATCTTTCACTCTACAGTTACGGACTTGGCCAGATTTCTTGGAAAATCAACCTGCAGAGAGGGAGGAGAGAGAACAAACAGGCTGTGAGTACTGACACACTTGGTCTGTGGAAGGTTTGTTCTGCTTAAAATGAGAACAACCCAGCACATTCTCATGTTCATGTAGGACACAGAAAAAAAGTCCCTCCCTGATTGTCACCACTCCTGTGCTGAGTGAGTCCTGTCAGTCCACTGTCACAGCTCAGCTGACAAAGATCACTGTGGTACCAGGTCGAGGCCAGTGTCTGCATTAAGATCAAATCCCTAACACCAACAGACCCTGAGCAGCTTTCTGAGCATCATTCATTGCCTTCCTGTTGCTTCCTCCAGCTCTCCAGCTCCTGTGTGCTCAGCCCAGAACTGACACATCCCAGCTCAGCCCCAGCTGGGCTGCCTGACCCTCAGACCTGCTCATCCCAGCACTCACAGCCCCAGAGCCTTCCAGCATCACCCAGCACCCCTGGCACCCTGCAGAGCAGAGCAGAAGGACAAGGAGGTACTCACGTCGTAGCCGCGCAGCACGGCGAGGTGGAAGGCCAAAAGCTGGAGAGGGATGACACTCAGGATCCCCTGCAGACAGTCCACAGAGTGGGGAACCTTGATGGTTCTTTTGTTGTTCTTGATGGTCTCGATGTCCTCCTTGTCACAGATCACCACAGGTCGTCCCTGCAACACAGGGAAGGGTTGAAGAATAGCAGGTCTGGGAGGTTCTTTTCTCACTTCGAATCATAGAATCATAAATCAACCAGGTTGGAAGAGACCTCCAAGATCATCCAGTCCAACCCTACTGTGGTCACTAGGCCATGGCACTAAGTGCCACATCCAGTCTCAGCTTGAAAACCTCCAGGGATGGTG
>NW_008693860.1:0-11427 GCF_000695815.1 Acanthisitta chloris | reverse complement strand
ACTCCAACCTCCTGTCAGGGAGTTGCAGAGGGTGCTAAGGTCTCCCCTGAGCCTCCTCTTCTCCAGGCTGAACACCCCCAGCTCCCTCAGCCTCTCCTCATGCCACTTGTGCTCCAGTCCCTTCACCAGCAACGAGGCTGGTGGCAAAAAACCTTATTCCTTAATTTTGAACCAACCTTCACACCCACTGTGGGACACTCTAGGGGTAAAGAGAGCACCCCCAGGCTCTGCAAAAAGTGCTCCTGAACTGCCCCCAGAACGTGCTGACCCCAGAGTGAACTGTTTGGTGCCCTGGGATGTCCCTGGACACCCCCAGGCCTCACCTGCCGCGCGATGACCTGCTGCAGAGCGTTCTGGCACTTGGCATAGGTGTGGTCTCTCATGATGATCATGATCACAGGCATCAGCTTGTCCACCAGGGCCAGTGGGCCATGCTTCAGCTCCCCAGCCAGGATCCCCTCCGAGTGCATGTAGGTGATCTCCTTAATTTTCTAGATGGGCAACAAAGAATTCATCAAACTTGAGTTAAACTTGTGATTTTTTTTTTTTTAACTATCTCTGTGCATTCTGCTCCTGTGAACCTCTGTCAAATTGCCTCCTGGGTCTCCTCAGGCTGAGGGCCTGGAGGCCACCAACACTCAGATCTAACACCAAACCCACCACAGCTCTCATGATCTGCCACCAGCTCCAGCAAACACAGAGGACAACCTGCAGGTCAGTGGGGACAGCACCTACAGCAACAGGAACCTCCTACAGGTGACAGCTGCAATATATGGGTTTGGAGAGTTCCTGCTCAGCATTCCTGGAAATCCCACCCCAATACCCCAAAGAAGTGGATTTATTAGGGTTCCCAGTCTGTCACAGAAAGCATTCCCAGTGGAATGTGGAAAATAAACCCCCTCAACCCACTGCAGCTTGTGACATGGGAACCCTTAAGCAGCCTCAGCACTGCTGGGGTGACTTTAGCTATTTGTGGGCATAGAATCATGGAGTGGTTTGGCTTGGAAGACCTTAAAGATCATCCAGTCCCACTCCTGTCTTGGGTGGGAACATCTCCCACCAGCCCAGGGTGCTCCAAGGCCCATCCAACCTGGTCTGGAACACTCCTAGGGATGGAGCAGCCACAGCTTCCCTGGACAACCTGTGCCAGTGCCTTCCATCTGCACTGACAGCTACTTGTCACTCCCTGTGTGGACCCTGAAGTCCATGGCTAAGAGTGTTTGAAGCAGCTTGAAAGGAAGAGAAACATCTTACCAGAGCTCCCTCCAGACACGTGGCATAGTGGTAGCCACGGCCCATGATGAGCACAGACTTCTGGTGGTACAGCTCTGTGGCCAACTTCTGGATCTCATCATCCATGCTCAGCACTTCTTTAATCAAATCTGGAAGGAAGGAGAAGAACTCCAGCTGTGCACAGAGTGTCACTGGGTGTCCCTGGGAGAGGAGGATGAAGGTGGTGGGTTCCTACCTGGCAGCCCCTTCAGCCCACGCATGATCTCCTTACGTCTCTCCTGCATGGAAATCCTGTCATCACACATCATCAGAGCAAACATCACCAGAGACACAAACTGACTGGTGTAGGCCTAGGACAGGGGAGAGGAGAAAACAGGTCACCACCACATCAACCAAACAGTTGTTACCTACCAGGTACAATCCCATCACCAGCTGTGGCTTCCCTCTCATCACAGCACCAGTGGCAGCTTTTGATCCAGTTTTGTAGCAAAAATGAACATGAAATTCACAGGGCAAATGGTATCTGAGAAGATCTCCAGGGGAGGCATGAAATGAGCTGTGCTGCCTAGAGGAACCTGCTGTGGAACCTGCTGCTCTAGCTGGAGGTTACAGAAGTCCTCAGCACTAAGCAGCCACACTAATCTGCCTGAAGTGTTTAGAATAATCTCAAAATGAAGTTCTGGGCAATCTTTTCAGATCCTATTTTCATGTACACCCAACTTTGGTACCTCCTCACATCACCAAAAAGTGTCACTTCCAGGTATCTCCTAACTGCAGTGTTGATCCTGGGAAAACAACAGGGACAAACAGCTCCTTCAAGAATCTCTTGTAGGAGACTCATGAATTTTCCATGCTCAAATTCCCCAATGAAACTCAAATGTGGTTTTTGGCTGGTTTATGTAAGGGGTTGACATCATCTCTCCTCTAAATATAACCAAGCCAAAGCAGATCTCACCAAGCAGCATTTCACCAGAGGCAGCACAGGAAGGTGTTTCATGCTGCCTCACACAGCCAGACTGGCCCTGGGGGTGGACACAGCACTGCTGTTCATTCCAGTTTGCTGAACACACATTCTGAGCATCCCAGTGTCCCTGGTCAGGCTGTGGCACTGAGGGAGTTACATCCCATCAACCTTTCCATTGTTTTAACCTCCATTTTCACCTTCAAACCTGAGTTTAAGCTGAGTCTACACCTCCAAACCAGTGATGGCAAAGAGGAGACAACTCTTCCCTCCAAGGCAATCATTCCCTCTGGAACTTATTTGCTTTCAGTGCTTAATAGTTTCCTTATATTTCCTTAACGAAGACCAAAAAAAAACCCTTTGCAAGCTACAAGAAATAAACCTCTAACAACACAAGCATCAACAGCAAGAGGTGCAAAGGGAACAGACATCACTTAACAGGGAATTCAGGTCACAACCAACACCCTGAGGTGTCACACCATCACACTCCCTTAGGAATCCTTCCTGACCTCTCTGCTCCACTGTTGGGGTTGGGCTTTTGTTTTTAATTAAAAAGGCAGTTTTCCTTTTCAGACTGAAGCTAGGAAAAGGGGAAGGGTGATGTGATGCCACATGCTGGTAGGGGGTACAGGAAATGGGGTACAGGAAAGGGATGGTCACTACCAGTTTCCATTATCTACTAAAGCACTGATGGCAGCTGGAGGAAAGTTGCCACTTCAGTGGCAGGGTGAGGGTCCAGTGAGGGTCCCAGAGTGTGGCTCACCTTGGTGCTGGCGACGCCGATCTCGGGGCCCGCGTTGATGTGCACCCCACAGTCTGTCTCACGGGAGATGGAGCTGCCCACGGTGTTGGTGATGCCCACAGTGAGGGCTCCTCTCTCCTTACAGTACCGAAGGCACATCAGGGTATCTGCTGTCTCCCCTGCAGGCACAGCAAGGAGGCACTGACCCTCCCAGAGTCCCTGAGGTCTGTGTGCCCTCACTGAGCTCAGCCCCAACACTCTGAGCCCTAAAGTGTTCATCAGGGAGGGATCTAGAGAACACAAACCCCAGAGACAGCACTAGGTGTGGGGAAAAGTCAGAGTCCTGCTGTGCTTAAAAACAGAGGGGGAAAAGGAAGTTCAAGGGTATCTTCTCCCACAAACCCAACTGTGCTCCTTCCCCTGGTTTATAAAAATTCAGCTGGGGCAGGGCAGGGGAGGGAAAGGTGGTAGGGATGTGCTGAGCTGTGTGCTGAGCTCCAGAGATGGGGCTAGAACAGAAGTAGTTTGTGTCACCAGTTTGGTTCTGTCCCCCAAGGACACTCTGAGCACTCTGCACATGTGAGGAGACAGCAGAGAACAAACCCCAAGGTTAGCCTGGTGCAGCTCTCCCTCCTCCCCAACCTGCCCTGCCACTGCCAGGCCCAGAGCAAGTCCTGCAGGGTGGGAAACCATGATCTGTGAAAGAGAAAAGGGTGTCTGAGCTCAGGATTGACTCTGGGCTAGCACTGCCTGCTGAGCAAGCTCAGGGTCCAGGGAAACCTCTGTTAGGATGCCACATCCAACACTCCAGGGGAAAGATGGAGCCCCTGGTGAGTTCCCTGGGACAGGACTGGCTCTAAGGGCACCTATGTCTTCAGAATTCCCAGGGGAAACTTGACCATGAGTCCCCCCAGAGAGGATATTCTGTTACTGAGAAGAGTAACCAAAAAGAGTATTTTAACCCAAAATGTGTGGAGATCAAGTCATGACTGGTTTTGTTACCAAAGCTGAAAATCAGTTATGAAAATCTGAAATGGTAAATGGAATTAAGAGGGAAAAATGTAGTTTTGTATTGCAGTTGTCCTTGACTCTCTTAATATAACACACATCACATAGTTTTGACTTTTTTTATGCTTCACTGTGTTTTTTATCTCCTACTCCACTCCAAGCTGGTCCATTTCTTAGGATTTGTGTTAAGCAGTTTGATTTCTCCTGTGCCTCTGAGCCACCATATGGCAGAGCTTCAACTCCAGAACTAGATCCATTCCAAAGAAACTGTGGAGCTGCTTTACCCAGAGCTCAGCAGCATTTTTAGCCTGATGATTGATGGAATATTTCCTCTCAGAGAGAAAGGAAACAAAACTACTGTCATCATATGGAAGTCTCAGCCCCACAAGCTCTGCAGCATCCTCACTTGGAGGGGAGCAGAACCACCCTGATTTTTCCCCCCTGGAGGCTCTGTGTGCCAAGCTCTTCCTTCTCATGAACCACACACAATCCCACAGACAGGCACAAGAGTTTGGCTTCTCCCTGCCAAGCTAAGTTTCCAGGCAGGAGGGGAGTGAGGGGGTGGTGAGGTGAGCCCATACCTGACTGGCTGAGGAAAAAGCAGACATCATCTCTGAAAACAGGAGTGTTTCTGTCCAAGAAGTCACTGGCAAGTTCCACCATGACAGGTAATTCAGTCAGTTCTTCCAGCACCTGACGGGTCTGGGACACGGAGACGTCAGGAAGTTAGGTCTGACATCATGTTTAGAAAGCCAAGTGTTTGCAGTACAAAGAGCCTTTTTAGCTGCCACACATTGGAAAATATTACTACCCAAATCCCAGGTGAAAGTGAGTGCTGGACCAGGGGTTCATTACTCAGGATGCTCACACACTCAAGGCCCCAAGGATCCCTGTGGAAAGCAACTTTGCTCTGGCACACCAACAGCCTGAGAGGCAACTCCTCCCTAAGACTGTTCTTAGGTCTCACTTATTGGACAGCCCTCAGCATGTATGACAGAACTCAGGGTGTCCTGTCAGGCCAGAACCTGAACTCAGAAACCACCACCTACACCCAGGCCGAGCCATGAACTTGGCTGGTTGGTGCATTGCATCCTGCTCCTGCTGTCCCTGCCCTGCCAGCTCTTCTACAGCACAGCAACTTTGGGGCCTCAGAGTCTTCCACAGCAATGGAGCCACAGGGAACATCTCCAGAACTATTCACTTCTTCAGGTTTTTACTGCTGTTGTTACAGAACTGACAGATTGGAGTCTGCAGCCTGCACAAGGCTCTTCATTCACCTGTGTCCACCTGCTCAACCCTAACCTGAAATCGACCCTTCACCTGCCTGGCACACACCACACACTCTCCAGGGTGACCTTAGCTGTGCCTAAAGGGGCAACAAGAGAGCTGGAGAGGGACTTGGGACAAGGGCCTGGAGGGACAGGACACAGGGAATGGCTTCAAAATGACAGAGGGCAGGTTAGATGGGAGAGTGGGAAGGAATCCTTCCCTGTGAGGGTGGAGAGACACTGGCACAGGTTGCCCAGGGAAGCTGTGGCTGCTCCATCCCTGGGAGTGTTCCAGGCCAGGCTGGATGGGGTTGGAGCAGCCTGGGCTGGTGGGAGATGTCCCTGCAGCCCCAGCCAGCCCAGCAGGGACACTCACAGCCACCCCAGCGTGGTAACTGGTGCCGCAGGCGATGAGGATCAAACGGCGACACCTCTGGATCTCCTTGATGTGATCCTTCAGCCCACCGAGGTTTACTGCAGGCAAGATTGAGAGAGGACAGTCAGCAGAAAGCTCAAGATCACTGATGCTAACACAGCTAACCATCCCAGAAGTGACCCTGCCAGCAGAAAGTGAATTCTGAAGCTCCTGTGACATCTTACACCAACAAGGGTTTCACCTGCCACACCATCACCTCCTTCCTCCACTCTAACTACTGTGGATGTTCAACTGACAGAAATCAAGTTCAATCTCAATTACCAGTGTAGTCATCAAAGTTGACCCTTCCCCTCATCGTATTCACGACCGATTCTGGCTGTTCAAATATTTCTTTCTGCATAAACGAGCTGAAGTTACCTGTAAAGAAAGAAAGGAAACAAATCAGAACATTTTACCTCCTGGTAACTGACAATTCTCCTGTGTATAGGGAACACTTTGGACCAGAGTCACTAAGAGGCCAATTACCAGGCAGAGATTACTAACTGATCCTTCTTTTTCTGCCCCTGCACCTCACCTTCCCCAGCTGTAAAACTGGGACAGCCTGGCCCTGTTGCAGCATGTTGAGATCTTTACAAGAATTAGGTACTATCACATGAGCTCATCAGGAGAGCTTGGTTCAAGTTCCTAGAAGGTGTCAGTGAAGGGGCAGATCTGGAATGGGAAACCTGCGAGGGATTAATCTTGGAAAAAACAGATTGAGGCAAAACCCTCAGTCCCACAACTCTCCTCATTACGGTGTCAGCAGCTCGAGGGAAAATCCCAGTAGATAAAAGGCCTTTTTTCCCCATGAGGCTACCAAAGCACTGGATCAGGCTGTGAGATCTGTGTCCCTGGAGACACTCCAGACTCAACTGCCCAAGGCCTGTTAACACTACTTGGCCCTGGCAACATCCAAAGGTCTTTTCCACCCTGATCTCTCCTTGCCCTGGGAGTCAAGGAGGACCTGTCCCCACCCCACCAGTGACCCCCAGCAGCTGTTACCCTTCATGATCTGCTGCAGCTCCATCTGCAGGGTCTGCACAGCACGCCCTGGGTGATCCCCGGCCGTGCGCTTGATGCGGTGGATGGACAGACGTCCGTCCACCACTGCTGCCACATCATCATCCTCCAGGAAGATCACTCGGTTCGTATGCTCGATCACAGCACTGTGGAAACACAGCCCCAGCCCCTGAGACACAGCTCACAAACCAACCTGCAGCTCTGGAAGAAAAGTTGCTCCTCTTTTCCATGGAATTCTGTTTAAAATCCACCCGTCCTGCAAAGCACATTTCTACCCTTCCCATGGACCTGGATTGTTTCCACCCCAACTCCTTATTCATTTTGGTGTCTGCTTCAGGGAGAAACTCCTCAAAGCAGAGTGTGCAGTGATGGGATCTAACTGATGGCAGCTGGAAGGGGAAGACAGGACAGGAATTTGCCCTGGTAGAGCTAGAAGGTGAAATCAGGAGGACAGGATTTTCTGCAGGTTTTTCCAGGGAAAAGCTACTGTCCCTCCCTGCACCTCACCTTCCCCAGCTGTAAAACTGGGACAGCCTGGCCCTGTTGCAGCATGTTGAGATCTTTACAAGAATTAGGTACTATCACATACCTTCCCTGCCTGCAGTTCCCACGGGGAACATCAATACTGGCACAACCAGTGGGGTTTAACCTGTGGTCAGGTTTCAGTCTGTGCTCTCTCTCAGCTGAGCTAAGGTAGATCTCTATTTTAGCAGCTTTTCTCCTGCCCTTGAACACTGAGAAGCTCTAAAACCAGAACACATCAGGGTGCCCTAAGACTCTCCAAAGTTCTCTGATGAAAAGAGCTGCAGAGTCAAGCACAGCAGCATTTTTACAACTCTGGGGCAAGCACTCCTTTCTCTGCAAACAGAATCCCAAGAGCTCTGCCAAGGTGGTGTCTCCTCCCTCCTCCAGGATCACAGGAGGGAATTGCATGTGTGCAGAGATCCCTGGGGAATCAACACAATTCCTCAGACAATTAGCATCTGCCCTGCTCATTTAGGTCAGTGCACTCTCAGGTTCCCTATCACTGGGAAACCTTAGCAGCAGATGTGCCTGAGGAAGGATATCACCACTATTCCAAGGATAATTCCTGTCACTGTTTCTGTTCCTATCTGTACAGCATAGCCACAACACAAAGAAACCACAACCTCCTCAGCTCCTGTTTGAGGCCTCAGCTTTAAGCAGCACATCTTAGAGACACCAAAAGCTGCTGGCAAACCTCACCTGGCATCAGAAGCAAAGTAGTACTCCACAGCTTTCTCCTCCACAGGGAAGAGGCAGGTGGTGCTGTCAACACGGGACAGGTTGCAGCTTCCCTTCTTGTCCTTCCCTAGAAGACAGGAGGGTCAGGAGCTGCCTGAGCTGGGAGCCCTGAGCAGGGTCAGAGCCAGAGGCCCCAGGACACAGTACCAACATGAAGCACTATTTTCACCCCTGGCTGGCACAGGAACCCACCAGCACTCGTGGTGCTGTGCCCTCTCTGGGGCTGTTTGCAAGGGTTTCATGTCCTTTCCAATCAAACCTGCATGTCTGGGGTTAGTGCAGAGCTCTGAGTGCAGGGGGAAATATCAGTACAAACTCCAGTCAGAGTTGTATGTGGCTCCACTCACAGGGAGGTGAAGTTGCCTCCTGAGCAGCCACTTTTACCCATGTTTTCCCAGATGAAGTGTCCTGTTGGTCTGGCTAAGTGTCTCCTGCTCTCCTGAAGCTCCCAGAAATGGTTTGCTCTTTCTTTGCCAGCTGTTCTCTGCACTGGGGAAACTCTTTCAGAGTTGCCACCTGTGCAACCACACTCCCCACAGCTGTAAGCCAGAGCTATTTCAGTCTGGCTGAGCTCATGTGCTCAGGCACAGCTCAGGAAACCCAGGAGGGAGTGCTCAGCATTGTTCCTGAGCTAGCAATTCCAACCAACCACTGCCATCCAGAATTGAGACCTGCTGTGAGTCCTGTGCTATGCCAGGGAGGTGTCTAGGGGTGCTGAAGGACTCAGGACTGAATCAGCTTCTGAAACACTTGTGCTGAGCCTTGAAAGTTCAGAGCTCCTTTCTGGAGGTCTCTGGCAATTCCCAATACTCCCCAATCCTCCTCCTTAAAAACTACTTCTCCATGGCAAAGCTCTTCAGGAATGTGGACAAGAAACACTGCTCAGCACTGGCCTCCAGCAAAATTATCCCACCAGTGCATGGTGTGAGGAAGAGCAGAGGTGAATCAATCAGCTTATCTCCCAAAATACGACTCTTGCTGAGCAACAACCCTGAAATTACCCTACACTGTGTTTATTCCACAATCCTGATGCTGTTTCAGCTCCTGGACATCAACTGAGTGAGTGATGCAAACAGAGCTCAGGGTGTTCAGATCTGTATTTCTGTCTGTGGAAATGTAAAGAAAAATATTGCTTTCATGTTGATACTCAGTGAGAAAGGAGCAACTCAGCCAGCAATTTTGAGCCCTCCAGTGATTGAGGCAGTGAATGGAAAATGAGACCTTCCCTGAGATGAGACAGGACAGGCTGATTTGGTGTTGAGATGAGACAGAGCACAGGTGTTAGTGGTTAGAATCATCCAGATCTGATCAAAACATGCAAATTTGGTTTCTCAAACCAGAATATTTCCCTGCATTGACTTTATTATGTGACATTGCTTTCCTGGGGGACAATCTACACTGAGCTTGGACCAGAACATGTTCTGGCTGTCCACATACACACGTGTGTGTGGACACCAGGGAAGGCCTGGGAGGTTCCAGTGAGTCTTATCAGTCAGTTCTGGTTGTTGTTACCTATGGATTTGTCCACAGATTGTCCTTTTATCTATAGGTAATCTGGATTGCTGCTCTCCAGCTCCAACCTCCCGTTTACCAGAATTAACAGCAACACAGAAATGATCCTTGAATCTTTCTCCTTCTGAATCCAAGAATGGAGACACCATGGAGAATCAGGACAGGCATCATGTCCCAGTCTGACATGGAATGGGAGGACTGAGGGGTGGATTCTCCTGTGTGTTGCTCATGGTGTTTCTGATCAGGAAGGAATTCTGGTTATCCCACTAATGTTTTCCTGCACTCCATGGAAAGCAACAGCCACATATTAAAGAGACAATGCATCTTTGCCTCATTTGTGATTCCTTTCCTAAGGAACTGGAGGATTTGTCTGACATTTTCAGGATTAGCTTTTCTCTGGTAGGCACCTTCCTCCGTTTTTATGGATATTCCATCAAAAGAATGATCCATAGATTGTACAGCTGAAAGTGCAATTGGGAAAAAAAAACAAAACAGAACAAAAACCAAACTTCAGACAATCAGTAACACAAGTGTCACATACATACATGAAAGATTAGTGCTAATTACCCAACACAGTCAGGGTAACCACACAGCCAGAGCTCCTGGGACTGGTTCCTGCAGCAAGTGTTAGCTACACTGTTAGGAAGCAGCAAGACATGGGGCAGCAACTCCTCTGGATCACTGCACAGCTCAGGACACCAGCCCAGGGCTCAGATGGGTCAGACCCCTCTGCCAAGGGCAGTTCTCAGCCACTTCTCACTTCCAAGGGTGTGAGGATGGACAGACAAGCCAAGTACAGAGTGCCACACAAAGGGGAACAGTGTTCTGCAACCCAATGTGGCATGGGATGGCACAGAACTGCCAGGGACAGTGCCAAGCCTGCAGCACTGTCACCTGTGCTTGGCATCACCTCTAGGAGCCACCAGCAGCAGCAGGGCCCACATGCCACGCACGGAACATACCCATCAGGATCCAAGTGTAACCACACTAACTATTCCAGCAGCCCTGGGAGTGTTCCAGCCCAGGCTGGATGGGGTTTGGAGCACCCTGGGCTGGTGCAAGGTGTCCCTGCCCAGGGCAGGGGTGGGACTGGATGGGCTTTAGAGTTCCTTCCAACTCAAATCCTTCCATGATTCCATAATCATAGAATTAACCAAGTTGGAAGAGATCTCCAAGATCATCCAGTTCAACCTTACCATGGTCACTAGCTCATGGCACTAAGTGCCACATCCAGTCTCAGCTTGAAACCCTCCAGGGATGGTGAATCCACCACCTCCCTGGGCAGCCAATGCCATAATTGGCAGCCTGGAACAAGATAAGCTTTAAGGCCCTTCCAACCCAAACCATCCTGAGATTCTCTGACTTGATTTTATTCTCTTCTACCACCTTAAGGTGCATTTCCCCTGGAGCCACTGGGCATTATAGCTCTGCATGTAAAACCAGAGGCCACACCAGGTCTGTGGTGGTAGAGCATGTGGTTCATGACTTCCTTGAAGACATCCCCTGGTAGAAATGGCTCAGCCAACTCTCTCCAGGTGGGAGTAGCCACTCACCTGTGCGATAGAGGATGGGGATGTGGTCAGTGGAGAGTTTGTGCTCGCTGCGCACGCCGATGAGCAGGGGACTGCCTCTCCTGTGGGGACACAGCACAGCCTCAGCACACAGGGAAACCAGGACACAGGGACACAGCTCTGCTGTGCCCAGTGCCAGGAGGATATGGAGCTGCTGCAGCAAGGCCAGAGGAGGCCACAAAACTGCTCAGAGCCCAACAAGGACAGCCTGAGAGAGTTGGGGTGTTCAGCCTGGAGAAGAGACCTCAGAGCACATTCCAGGAGCTGAATGGGCTCCAGGGAAGCTGCAGAGACTCTTGGTTAGGAGCTGCAAGGACAGGACAAGGTTGAACAGGTTCAAATTGAAGGAGGGGAAATTTAGGCTAGATATTAGGAGGAAATTTTTGCTGTGAGGGTGGTGAGACGCTGGCACAGGTTGCCCAGGGAGGCTGTGG
>NW_008693859.1:0-3584 GCF_000695815.1 Acanthisitta chloris | reverse complement strand
GGGCTCAAGGTCAGGCCGCTCGCCGTTGGTGGGTTCGCCGGCGCCGCTCGGCATCCAGAGACGGTAGGTGCTGCCTCAGCAGGTTCCGGCGCTGTCTCCGGGCTGTCCCCGTTGGGCGGTTGCTGGGCAGGGCATGGCTGCGTGCAGCTGCTTATCTCGAGCAGTGCAGGAACGCCGCGGAGCAGTGTTTCGGGACGCGGTCACACTGCAGGCTGCCTGGTCCCTCTGAGTCAGTCTGGTTGCTGTACCGGGAGCCCGTGACCTGGGGCTGTGTGCAGCAGGCTGAGCACTTGCAGGGCTCTCTTCACTGGGCCTTAACCGAGCTGAACTGGAGACTCCTTCAGAGCTGTGCGTCTGATGGATGAAGACAGTAAAACTGAGTTTCCCCTGAAACAAGCTCTCTTTGGCGTGTGTTGTGGTGCTGGCTTTGACTTCTGTTCATAGCATGATTCAACTGCTGAGGCTTCACTGCCTTTCAGAAGAATTGGTGTTTGCTTTTTTCTGTCCTGGCGCTTGGCTCCCATCAGCCTGCAGGTGGCAACGGGAACCTCTCAGTCCCGCTTAAACCAGCGGAGATGCTGTGAAATCAGCTGGGTTTAATTCGCAGACCTTATAAGAACAATTAATCGGGTCGCAGTAATACCTGTGCTCACCTGAGTGCTGCCTACTTCAGTTCCTGGACTGTTTCAGGCTACGTTGATGGGGTAAAGGTGAAGTTACTGTAGCTGTCAGTTGTTAGGCTCCAGTGGCAGGGGAGAAAGGTGAGGAGCTGCTGCACGTTTCTCCAGTGACACAAGATGGATATGAAGAGTTAGGGTAGGTGATCTGGGAGAAGACTGTAGCACAAGGTCTGGCCTTGAACAGTTATTGGAACAAGATTTCCTCCTTTACTTCTTCAGTGGCTATGCCAGTGTTGGTTCAGATTTCTTCTGCTCTGCAGACTGCTGGAAAGCTCTTGTAGGTCACTTCAAAACGGAGTGAACTCGGGTGAAAAATCAGCCTTCTCTATATTGTCAGCACTGGTCCTAGCGTGTGCCCCTAGGAGAGAGGGTGTTCCTGAAATAGTCACTTGAGGGGGAGGGAAGGGCTGGCACTGGCTTGGATCTGAAGGGTTTTGGTGTTTGTGCCATCCTGAATAAGGAAGCTGAGTGTTCCTGTGGTGCTTCCTTCTCGGGGGCTTCTAATCATAGCTTGTGGGTTTCAGTTAGGTTTTGGAATACTCTGTGGCTTCCACAGCAACCTGCAAGTTCACTGCTTTGTTTCCTTACAGACAAATCTCCCAATCTTCAAATTGAAGGAGTCGTGTGTGAGGAGACGATACAGTGACTTTGAATGGCTGAAGAATGAGCTGGAACGAGACAGTAAGGTGAGGCCTGGCTCAGAGCGGCCTGTTCCCCAAACCAGCACATAGTGAACAGAGGATGTGGTGGTGAGCACGTTCTGGGGCCCTGTCCACACTGCTTACAGGGTGATTCTGTGCTTTCAGATTGTAGTGCCACCGCTGCCTGGAAAAGCTTTGAAACGACAACTTCCCTTCCGAGGAGATGAGGGCATCTTCGAGGAATCTTTCATCGAGGAGCGGAGACAGGGACTAGAACAGTTTATTAACAAGTAAGCTTGATGTCTTGGATTTGCTGTGTGCTGCCCCTGTGCCTGCTGTTGTAGAAGAGGGCTGCGGGTTGACCATGAGGGAGTCTTGACCTGCTTTTTGTGGTGGTACCTGCAGCTGGGTAGTGTGGTACTGGACCAAGTCCTGCCTCGAGTGTGGGTTGTGTTCCACTCCTGTGAGTGCAATGAGTGTTAGCAGAACAGCTGTGCTGCAGAGATCCTCCAACACAGTAGTGTTGGCTCAGGGCACCACATGGGAGGGAACACCCTGTGAACAAGCACCTCTTGCTGGTCTTGTTGCACACCAACACATGACCTTGGAGCAGGAGTGTGAGCTGGCTGCCTGCTGACCAGGAGGTCTGCCTGACCCCCCACAGAGGTGTGGAGGGGTCTTGATGGCTGCTGTGGTAACATGCACATCTGATTTTCTTCCAGAATTGCTGGACACCCACTGGCACAGAACGAGCGCTGCTTACATATGTTCCTGCAAGAGGAGACTATTGATAGGAATTACGTCCCAGGGAAAGTGCGCCAGTAGAAACACCTGGCACTGTCTTCCTCCATTCCACCTTCCCTCCTGCAAAAATGACATTTATTTTTACACTAAATCTGTCTTCTCTGAACCAGCTTTTCCTCTCTTGAACCTCCCAGTTTGTTCAGTATTTTCCTCTTTTGTAACTGGCAGCAGTTTGTTCTCCTGGGCTGTGGTCTTGGCCTAAAGGTATGAAGATTTATGCAAGTGAGCATGTTGTTCCATGTCTAGGGGCAGATGTGGATAGGTGTGGAGCAGGAACTTGCTTATGGCGTTCTGGTGTAGGAGCTGCCTCTCTCCCTGTACAGGAAGGTATGAGATGACCTTCACTCCCTTGTCTGTGCAGCCCCAAGCATCTCTGCAGGAGACTTTGAAGAATAGCAGTTGTCATGTTGGTCAGTGATTGCATCAGGTATTAGAGTTTTAGTAAGGTTTATCCAAACCAGTGAGTAGGTGCCTGGGTGTGTCAGTCTCTCATCCACCCCATTCACCCTGCATGAAACCCCCATTCTTCACTGTCTGAAGTGCTGAGACCCAACACCTACTCCAGCCCTGCTCTCAGCCTCCTGCATTACAGACCTGTTCGGTGTATTTGTGCCCTCTCCTTTCTAACGTGCTGCTGGCAGCTCGAGGGGTTTCCATGCCGTGTGCTCTCATGATGCTCTGCGTGGGCTGTTTGGCACGTGGAAGATGGGATAGTCTAGGCTGTAGTTGTGTGTGCTGTGATGCCTTGGCCCAGGGTTTAAGAAACACCACAGCCTGCTGTGACACAGTCTGGTGTGCCGCAGCACCCTGCTCAGCTGTGCTGTGTGACCTTATTCTGTGCCACAGCTGCAGGGAGGAGGAGACAGGTCTGGTTGAGGAGCAAGAGAAGACTGGTGGGAGCAGCTGTAGGGTGCAGCCATAATAGCTGCCACAGGAAGAGCCCAGGGTGAGACCACCTCTCCAGAAAAGGACAGCAGAAAATGGTCAGTCAGGCCTAGATTACACATTTGCTTACGAAGCAGAAGTAACAATGGCTTTTTGCATGTTCTCCTCTGTTCTGCAGTGAGCTAGGCAGTCACTTGTGTGGAAACGAGAACACACGACTGGTCAGGGAAGCATTCAGAGCTTGAGGGGACCACGAGGCTGTGACTTGCTGCAGCAGAACTGTCCTTTGGAGGCTCCTCGAGATGCCACAGCTGTGATGAGTGAGGTTGGGCCTCAGCTCAGGGGCTCCTCAGGTCGAGGCTGGCTGGTTTATAATCACTTGGTCACTTTGTGGTGGCACAGTTGAGCCTTTCTTGGAGCATAGGCCTGCAGTGGCTGCCAGGCATGTTCCCTGAGACCTTCCCAACGTCTGCATTTTCTGGTGAGGAACCAGCGCTGCTGGGTGAGAGGTGGCTCTTGGGGAGAAGTCGCTGAAAGCCCGAGGGAACGGCTCCGGGGGCCGGCTCAGCCCGGA
>NW_008693858.1:0-298 GCF_000695815.1 Acanthisitta chloris | reverse complement strand
AGCCATACCTGACGTCTCGGGGGCCGTGCCCTGCAGTAGCCCCCCGCGGCCCCCGCAGGCCTTGCTGACAGCTGCCATCTTGGCGATGACGGGCAGGTTGTGGATGACGAAGGTCACCTCGTGTCGCTGTTGTGCCGCCAAGGCCTTGGCGTGGCCCAGCACCCCGAAGCCCGTCACGTCCGTCGCCGCGTGGGCGCCGAAGGCTCGCATCAGTCCTGCGGCTGGGGGGCACGGGGGGGTCAGCTCAGCCTTGGGGACATCTGGGGTGGCGTTGGGGGCACCTGGGGTGGCTTTGGGA
>NW_008693857.1:0-3110 GCF_000695815.1 Acanthisitta chloris | reverse complement strand
CTGACTCCAACCTCCTGTCAGGAAGTTTCAGAGGATGCTAAGGTCTCCCCTGAGCCTCCTCTTCTCCAGGCTGACCCAGCCCCCGTTTATGTATACGGAGAGAGAGAGAGAAATATGTTTTTCAACTCAGGGAATTTGGAAGTTTCTGGGGAAGTAATGCTCTAGTTTGAGGAAGTTATTGTTATGTTGTTTCATAGAGATGAATCAGCCAAGAAAGCTTTCCTGCATTGCCCTGTTCTGACTCTGCCAGGGTCTTGGACCGCCGCGCCTCTGTCTTCCTCCTCCTCTTCCTTCCTGCGGAGTCTAGAGAGCTTTAATGCATGACACAGGTCCCTGTGGAAGGCAGGAGGTGTAATACCCAGTTGTGTCTTTCCCCCAGACGTTTTCCCTCAGCCTGACCTGACGGACGAGGGTCTAGCCCGCCCGGTGCTGGCTGGCATCGTTGCCACCATCTGCTTCCTGGCTGCTGCCATCCTCTTCAGCACACTCGCCGCCTGCTTCGTCAACAAGCAACGCAAACGCAAGCTCAAGCGCAAGAAAGGTGAGTCCATTCCCAGTATGCTTCCTTCCCTCCCTCCTGTCTCCTCCTCGTTTCTCCTCCCTGGTTGTGTTGTGGTCGTAACCTTCTTCCCTGTCTGTCTCTTCTTCGTCCGTGCGCGTCCTCAGGTGAAGCCCTGACTTCATCCCCCAGCTGTGCCTGAAAGCGCCCGTGGTCGGGAGCGGGAGAGGCAGGGTGGGTGAAGAGGCGCCAGAGAAACTAGCCTGGGAATTCCGAGGGAGCTCTCCCACTTGGTGATAACTCCTAGAGCTGGGGATGTAGGGCTGGGGTGTCCTCTGGGGCAGAGGTGGGGGGCATCACTCACCTCCTTGAGGTCCCCCTGGAGCTGGGCTCTCCAGCTGCTCCGTCGCGGAGTGGGCAGTCCCTGTGGCCACGCTGGGCTAGAGAAGACCCCGCCAAGGAGATCCTGCTGCTCTGCTCCCCGAAAGCTGGGACTGCAGCCTCCATGCAGGAGCTGCTGGTAGGGAAGAGGGTGACTGGGGAGCTGGAGAGGGCAGGGAATCAGCTCCTTCTCCTCCAGCCCTCGGGGCTGCGGCAGCAGGACGGGCAGGACCCTGCGACGGGAGCTGTTTGTTGTCAGCAACCATTAAAGCACTGGAGCAATGAAACCTTGGCCTCTTGTTGAGTGTCTTTTGTTGTCTTGATGTTGAGTCTGTCTTGTCTCTGTCGTGTTGCGCCTCCTCAGCGTTCTCTCTTCTTTCCCCTTTTTATTCTCTTCCAGACCCTCCTCTCTCGATAACCCACTGCAGGAAGAGTTTGGAGTCCCCGTAAGTATCTGTCTTAGATGCAGCACCAGGCTGTGGGTCTGCAAGGTGCCTCCTTCCTACAGTTATTGCAAAGCTCAGATGGAAATATCTCATCCTTGTTTGGTTGCTTCTAACGGGTTGTTTTGGGTATTCCCTGAATTTCTGGGAACACAGCAGTTCACAAGATACAAACATGTTTGGAGCAGAAAGCAGCAGGGATAAATGCAGCAAACTTAAAGCTAAGAGACGACCCCGTTGGATCTGTGAACATTGAGCAAAGCTGGAGGTGGCTGGTGGAACTCAATTACACACCAGTTTGAAGGAGCTCCTTAGGAGAAGGACTAGCCTGCTGCACACAGAGTCCTTCCTGCCAGCTCGGTGTAGTTTTTGAGTCATTCTCTCTTGGCTCTGGTTCCCAGTTTTCTTGGGAAATCCATCTTTTCTCATGAAGAGTGCCCTGCTGAAGCCTCTTTCCACACGTGCCCAAAGGTCGTGGATCGTGGTGCTGCAGTAGCCCCAGCTCCTTGCAGAGCACATCAAAGGCATGTGTAGCTGCATATCAGCAGGAGCATCTTCCCGGTGGGAACGCGAGAGACTGGGATGTGGAAACCTCGTGCTTTGGCTCCTGGATCATTGCAAAATATCCTTGGTGGTGGTAGTGGTGGATCTGAATCTTGGTTTTTTTTCAGTTCATCCACTGCACTGAAATAACCTGCACAGTCTCTGTTGGATCTGCTACCTTTTGCTTCTCAGTCCTTATTGTCTGAGGCTTTCTGGATAGGGATGAGGGAACTATTTGGATGTTCTCTGCCTTTTGAGGCTCTCAGCCTATAGTTCGTGTGTTGAAAGTGGGAGAAAAAGTTGGTCTGAGTTGATCCATCAGCATCTCCAAGTGAGATGCTGAGTTCTGCAGGAGGGGACATTTGCCTGATCTCCCTCCTCTCAGGGCCTTTCCCAGGCATGGATAGCTCAGGTGAACATAGGAGACCTTTGAAGGAATTGGAAGTGAACTCTGGATCTGTTTTTGGCCCACTAGGGCTGGAGCTTGTTGGAAAGTGTTGGTGTGAGCTACCTACCCTGGGTGGGATGCCGAGTGTGCTGAGCTCCTCTCCCAGGGAGCAGGGATGATGTGCAAGACTCTGCCATCCTGGTCAGCCCTTGCCAGTTTCTCCCAGAGGTTCCTCTCTTGAGAGCTGGTAGCACTTTGTATTCCGGACCCAGACAGTGGTTCTTCTGGGCGAGAAGACCTCCTTTCCCCTCCGGGTGACTGTCCCCTCTCTCGGTTTTTCTCCCCTATGGTCCAGGTTGTCTTCCGGCAAGGTGAGTCCCGAGAGCATCCGCACTCTCCGTCCCCCCTCGGAGTCCTCTGATGACCAGGGCCCACAGGCCAAGCGGATGCTGAGCCCCACCAAGGAGAAGGAGCTCTCCCTTTACAAGAAGACCAAACGAGCCATCAGCAGCAAGAAGTACAGCGTCTCCAAGGCGTCTCATTTTGAGGCCCAAGCCCGAGCCCACCACTCCCATCGAGCTCATCAGCCGCGGGCCGGACGGCCGCTTCGTCATGGACCCGGCCGAGATGGAGCCCTCCCTGAAGACACGGCGCATCGAGGGCTTCCCCTTCGTGGAGGAGACCGACATGTACCCCGAGTTCAGGCAGTCGGACGAGGAGAACGACGATCCCGTCGTGCCCACCTCCGTCACCGCCCTGAAAGCGCAGCTCACCCCTCTCTCCTCCAGCCAGGAGTCCTACCTTCAGCCACCAGCATACAGCCCCCGGTTCCACCGGGCGCTGGAGGGTCCCGGCA
>NW_008693856.1:0-982 GCF_000695815.1 Acanthisitta chloris | reverse complement strand
GAGGAATCCATGGACACCTCAACTGACTTTCTAGGGTGACCAGAGGGGAAAATATTCCAGGTGGGACAAAGGAGGGTTGGGTTTGGAGGAACCAAGATGGCCGCCAGGGGGAGGTCCCAGTTAGTAGTTATGGGGTGTCCTGGGGCAGAGGAATCCATGGACACCTCAACTGACCTTCTAGGGTGACCATGAGGTCAAAAAATCTTGGTGGCCACATCTAAGGAGGGTTTGGGGGAACCAAGATGGCTGCCAGGGGGAGGTCCCAGTTGGGGACCTAGAGGTAGTTTTGGGTTCCTCAAGCTCTGATGGACACATGGACACCCCAACTGACCTTCTAGGGTGACCAGAGGGAAAAAAATTCCTGGTGGGACACATCTAAGGAGGGTTTGGGGGAACCAAGATGGCCACCAGGGGGAGGTCCCAGTTAGTAGTTATGGGGTGTCCTGGGGGAGAGGAATCCATGGACACCTCAACTGACCTTCTGGGGTGACCAGAGGGGAAAAAATTCCTGGTGGGACACATCTAAGGAGGGTTCGGAGGAACCAAGATGGCTGCCAGGGGGAGGTCCCAGTTGGGGCCCTCGAGGTGCTCCTGGAGCTCCCTGAGGACTCACCAGGATGAGGACCTTGCCCAGGCAGACGAAGGGAGTGCTGAGCTCGGCCATGAGAAGACAACCCAAGAAGAAATCACCTTTGCCTTGACGCCATAACTGGGAGGACACAAAGACACAGGAGAAGACACAGAGGTTGGTCAAGGTGGGCAGAGGTGACCTCAAAGGTGTCTCCAGCTCTCCAGGAGGTCCTCAAGGTGCTCCCAACACCCTCAAGAACATGGTGGATCTCCAGAACCTTCTCCATCCTCCACCTCAAGTATCTCCAACCCCTCTTGGTGGCCCCAAGATGTCCTCAAAGTCTTCTCAACACTCCAGAAGGTCCTCAAGGTGGTCCCAACCACATCAAGACCAGGATGGACCTCCAGAACC
>NW_008693855.1:0-1640 GCF_000695815.1 Acanthisitta chloris | reverse complement strand
GCGCTGCCGCGACCCCCACCAGTGTCCTGTCCTGCTTTCAAAGCAGAATTACACGGGAGAAACCTATAACCGTGCTGGTTTTAATGAAAAGGCTAGAGCAGCTTCCTCCCCCGATGTATGGTTTTAGATGAGTGTTTTAAAAATATGTGTCTTTGACGTCCTTGGCAGTGAATTCTGAATCTGCACTTAACACTCTTCGTGATTCTTATTCTTCGCCTTTGCATTCCAGACTCGGGTTACACACAGCGCAGACTCACAGCAGCACAGATTGCCCATATGGATAGTCTTCTTGATACATGCAGTTAGGCCTTGGATGCTGTAGGATTTACCGTTCTGGGTCACAGATGTGGATTGCATCGAGAGTATTTTTTTCAAAATAAAAGTATGTCATTTTACCCCTGTTTCATAGACAAATAGGCATGGGAAATGATATATTCTTAAAAAACTCTGTAGGACAGCTTCTGTTTGGAGTGGGTTAGTGATGCAAAATCCATGTGGGATAAGAATCATCACACAAAGTTGGACTCGGTGTTTACTGAGCAAAGTAATTCACCAAACCACTAGGCAGCATTTGGCAATGATTATGTGGAACACCACTAAACCATCACGGCCACACTAGGAGTTCAAGAAACCTGTTTGGCAATATTTCACAAGGGTTTATTTGACTGGGTGCAATGTTTTACTATTACTGTGAAATGCCTACATGACCCAGTAAGTTTTGTTGATAAAGTATAAAAGTGAGAGTCCTGGAGGACAACAAGCTACTCCATGAGTCACCAGTGTGTCCTTGTGGCTAAGAAGGCCAGTGGAATCCTGGGATGCACTACAAAAGGCATTGCCAGCAGGTCAAGGGAGGTGATCCTGCCTCTCTGCTCCACCCTTGTGAGGCCACACCTGGAGTATTGTGTCCAGTTCTGGGCTCCTCAGGACAAGAGGGACACGGAGCCCCTGGAGCGGGTCCAGCAAAGGGCAACAAAGATGATTTAGGAACTGGAGCACTTCACTTATAAGAGAAGGCTGAAGGAGTTGGGCCTGTTCAGTCTCCAGAAGAGACGACAGAGGGGACATCATGTATACACTTACATGAACAGGAGGTTCCAAGATGATGGGTCAGACTCTTCTCACTTGTGGAAACCAATAAAACAAGAGGTAATGAGCAAAAAGTGATGCACAGGAAGTTCCACCTGTGTATGAGGAAGAACTTCTTTCCTGTGCAGTCACAGAGCACTGAACAGATTGCCCAGAGAGGTTGTGGATTCTCCCTCACTGAGGATATTCAAGAACCCTATGGATGCAATGCTGAGCCATGTGCTCTAGGATGGCCCTGCTGGAGCAGAGAGGTTGGACCAGATGACCTATTGTGGTCCCTTCCAACCTAACTGATTCTGTAATTCCAGAAATTGTAAAGGTTAGATAATACTGTGTAATATCTTGCCTAGAATTTTATTAACTTTTATTCTGTGACTGGTAACTATCTCAGCATCTATCTAGCAAAAAAAAACATGTTCCCCTGTGTGTTACTTGTCTGTCACCAGTTAGGCCAAGTCCTGTGCTCAGTTAAACCAGTAAACCTGTAAAAAGTTAGAGCATCTCCATTAATTTTAAGTGTACAAAAGAATTACCAGCAGAAAAGTCTAATC
>NW_008693854.1:0-933 GCF_000695815.1 Acanthisitta chloris | reverse complement strand
CAGACAGGGCTGGGATAGGAGAGTGACCCGTAGCACCCAGCCGGTTTCAGATTCTCACCTATTCCGATGAGACCTCCAATGGCAAGTCCAACAAGAATTCCACTGCCAGCTCCAAGAAGAATTACACTGAGAGCTCCAGCCCCTGTGATAGCTGCAGTGGCAGCTCCAGCTCCAGTTACAGCTGCAGTGACAGTGGCAGCTCCGGTTACAGTGACAGTGGCAGCTCCAGCTCCAGCTCCAGCTGCAGATCCATAGTAAGCTGCAGTGGCAACTACAGCTCCAATTAAAGTTAACTTGGCAGCAGTTTTGACTGTGTCACTCCACCCTAAGAAGGAAAATAGCAGGAGGGCAATAGAGTGGTCAGTAAAACTCCTCCCAGGCAGGACCAAGCACACTGTGCCGTGCAGGGAAGGGACACAGTGCCAGTAACAGCTCCCCCAGTACCCCCTGCCTTCAGCTGCCCCCAAACCATGCAGACCCCTGGAACTGTCCAGGGATGGGACTGGCCCCACTGTACCCAGGCCAGGAGGAGAGGGGAGAAGGGGCACACCCCAGGGTGCCCTCCCACCCTGCCCTGCCCATGCACAACACAGACCCTGAACAGCATGGGACACAGGGCACTGCCAGCCCAGTCTGGCCCCTGTCACCACACACAAGGTCAAACACACACAACTTACAATAAACCCACCAACCATTTATCCCTTCCCAACTGTTCAGGGTGAATCAAATGGGTGAGGGTTAAAGGGCTGGTTTGTCTTTGCAGCAAGCCCAGGGTATAACCCCATGTGCCTTGCAGGCTGAGCCCAGCACAGCACAGCTCCCCTGCCCTCCCCAGTCACTGATCAACTTCACCAAGGGTCACTGCTGGCAAACCACAGTGAGAGACAACCTCCAGAGTGTCAGCATGTGCCACTGCTGCAGGCAGGACAACAC
>NW_008693853.1:0-448 GCF_000695815.1 Acanthisitta chloris | reverse complement strand
TGGCCCCAAAAAAAAGGTGGAATTGGCCCAAAAAATAAGGTGGAATTGGCTCAGGAGAGAGAATTGCCTCAGGGAATGGTGGAGTTGGCCCAAAAAAAGGGTGGAATTGGCTCAAAAACAGGTGGAATTGCCTCAAGAAAAGGGAATTGGCTCAGGAATAGTGGAATTTGCCCCCAAAAAAAGGTGGAATTGGCCCAAAAAACAGGTGGAATTGGCCCAAAAACAAAGATGGAATGGGCTGAGGAAAGGGAATTGCCTCAAGGAGGGAAGGAATCCCAACAGGACTCGGAGAAATGGGAGAAAAAAGGGAAAAATCACGAAAGGAAACGGCAGGAACCGCCCCGGAACGGTCCGGAACGGGCAAAAATGGCGGAGGATGGCGAAGGCGAACAAAGATGGGCGAGCTGAGGACAGTGAGGATGCTGAGGATGATGAGGATGATGAGGAT
>NW_008693852.1:295-3472 GCF_000695815.1 Acanthisitta chloris | reverse complement strand
GTGCGGAGCCGGAGGGGCCTGGCCGTGCCCGGGTGCAGTGCTTGTCCCGCTCTGCTGTGGCCGAGCAGCGGTGATCTGTAGGGCTGGTAAACAGACATGCAAAGTAATCATTGAGCGCCTGTGTGAGACTTGTTGGTGAGCTTTGTAGGAGGAAGGCTCTGTGTGCTGAGCTGTTACCTCTCCTGGCTTTATCCTGTCTCATCACTTTGTAACTTGCTCCCTCCAAAGAATAGTTTGTGGGTGACTTTTGCTGATGATGTGGATGCCTGGACGGTTTGGTGCTCATGTTTGAGGATGCTCATAAACTCCATTGAATTCCCCTCCTGCCCCTTCATTGATCTGTACAAACTTAGTGCTTCAAAAAGTACATCCCTTCAGTCTCTGTGCAGGTGGGGATGTTTTATTTTTTAAAAAATCCTGTAAAAGGAAATAAGAGAATTCTTTTTTCCTTTATACTCATGATCACATTTGCTTGTCTTCAAAACTTGGTTAACATTGGATATCCTTTATAGGGTTATGCAAGCATCATGCTTGGTGAGTAATCACTGCAGAAACTTTGTATTTGTGATGTTCCTGCTGCCTGGTCGAAGGGGGTAACTCACAGCCCTGATTTAGTGGAATAGCCCTTGGGAGTGCTTTCTGCCTGCTTCAGTGCAGAATCAATTAATTTAGAATCAACAGCCTTTGCTTTGGTAGTTCTGGGCAGCAGCACCCTGCAGATGAATGAAAGCAAAACAGCCTGCTTAGACCACTGCAGGTGCTCTTGGTGGGAGCTGACATGGCCTTGGTTTGCTAAGAAAGGCTTCTTTCCCCAGGTATGAAGCTATACACCCTGAATATACAAAGAAAACAATGCAGCTCCTTACCTTACGACCTTATCAGCATCAGAATATAGGGATTGTTCCTTGATGGTAGATGCAGAACATGACACTTCCAAGAAATACACAGTTGCTACTTTAAGGAAGAGCTGTTGTGGATGTGTGATGTTTTCTGGGTTGGCACTGCCTCAGACTGAATACCACCTTCTCCCAAAAAAGCTCTGAGTGTTCAGCCACTGTGTTCCACTTGTACTGCACTTGGGTAACGGGTAAAGTCTGCATCTCTCAAATCTCTTGGAATTTCAGATTCAATATCGAAGAGTATTGCAGATCCTGGATGGGGACATTCTGTGATTTCTTGAGGAGAAGAACCAAATTATGCGTTTTTTGTTTCATCTTAATAGTGGTTGCATTTTAGTGAAGATTTGAATGCTATAACCTGGCGTAGAAAGTTGTAACAGGACACTGTATTGTTCTCTGGGATCCATGTTGATGTCTTAGAATAATTCAGGCTGGAAAGAGCCTCAGAAGGTGTCTAGTTCAACTGCTGCTTCAAGTGGGATCTGCACCAAATTCAGACCAGGACTGTGTTCATTCAGGCCTTAAACCCTCCAAAGGCAAAGGTTTATCGGTCCCTGTGTCCATGCTCCAGTTCTTGCCTGTCCTCACTGGGAAGGACCTTTTCCCTAGGTCAAGTCACCACCTCTGCTGTTAAGTTAATGTGTCATGTCCTGCTGCATGCCTCTGTGCACAGCCTTCTGTCTTCTTGATGGCTTCTACATAGGTATGGGGGAATCTGCTGTCAGCTCCCCAAAGCCTTTCCTTCTCCAGTCTGACACCTCCATGTCTCACAGCCTCTCTTGACACAGCAAGTGCTCTGTCCCTCTGAGCACCTTGGTAGCCTTTCACCAGACGCACTCTGGTGTATCAGTGTCTGTTGTGTCCTGGAGGTGCCCAAAACTGCATAGGCTGTTTCTGATGGGTCAGAAAAGTGCCATGTGAAGGGGACTCGTCGTTTCCCTGGTTCAGGGTGGCTGTGCTCCTGCCAGTACAGCCCAGTGTGCTGTTGGCTTGCAGCGCTGCCAGGGCTCAGTGCTGATGTGTGTGTAGTGTGCTGGCACAGTGTGGTGCATTCCCTGTATGCAGGTACAGGTGTGTGCTCAGATGTGTTTGTATACATGTGCTCACAAATGATGTCTCTGCCATACAGCTCTGTAAAGAGCCTCCTTGGTGTGTACACATGTATGTGTGTGGGTACACACAGACGTGTCAAATCACACGTCTGCAGCAGTGAACACTAGTTTTTCCCATCCTTTTCCACACATTCCATTTGTCACTAGTGGTGACTGTGGCTCCCTGGCCTTTCCTAACCCTTGTGCTGTCACAGTACCCTGACTGGCTGTGCCTCCCAGCCCCCAGGTCTGCCTGTTGTGTCACCTTCACTTTCTCAAAATTTTGTTGTTTCAAACACTTCGAGATGTATCAAGTTGCTGTGGTAGGAAGGGAGAGGCAGTGGATTGAGGCTTTTCCCATGGGATTTGAATTGAATCCCATTTGATCAACTTTGCATTCAGAGTGTAACAATGTAGGAAGTGTTTTCAATTGCTGTTGATTATGGGTGTGAGTTAAATGAAACATTCAGGTATAAGATTTTTAAGAATACAGTTAGCTGTACTGCAGTTCTGTTGCTGTGTTTTCTTTGAACTTGTTTCCTTCAGGTGCTTAGAAGTTTTAGGGAGACAATACCCTGTCGGATAAATACTCTCTGCTGACAAAGTCTCTTATTTTAAACTTAATTCTGAAGAACTTCGTTCCTACAGTGGTTAAGTACTGTTTGCTGTTCCTAGATACTTGGTACAGATCATTTTGAGATGTTTTCTGTTAACACAAAATAATTTCTACATAATATTTTCCTGATTGTCAAGTATGTTGAGTTAATTGCAGCTGAATTCACTTCAAAGAATGCTCATCTCAAGACAGGAATTTGTTGTGTTTAAGCAGCATTTGTAGCTATATAAAAACGAAAGAATTTGCAGAGATCTGTGGTTTCCCCCTGCCCCCCAAACTGCTGTTTATTAAGTACTTTAACCCTCAGTGAAGAAGTAGAAATCAGTGTTTAGGTTTGGACTTGTAGAACAACAGGTGTAGAATCTGATATTTAGGTAATTTGAAACAATGAATGAAAATTTTGTTTATTGATAACTTTTAGAAAACTTATGTTTAATTTCTAGGGCTTTATAGAAACAGAGTCTTAAAGATGAAGTGGAATGATAAACTCACACCATTTGTTGTTTTAGAAAGGCATAGAATTAGTTGATAAAATCAAATGTCATTGCATATTAGGAGAAGGAAGAAGGTT
>NW_008693852.1:0-268 GCF_000695815.1 Acanthisitta chloris | reverse complement strand
TTTGTTGAAGAGGCACCTTTAGAAGCTGGTTGGACTTCTGAGAATATGGTGTTGTTGTTTTGTTGTTTCTTTTTTCAAGTCATGACTTTTCTAACCCAGAGCTAATGACATCTCATTCTAAGTAATACTAAGAATGTTACTGATCAAGGTTTTGTATGTGATAACCAGCAAATGTCAACTGCACATGTTTTCTAACAAAATTAGTATATCCAAAGTTGAAACAAGTTTTGAGGGGGGAAAAAAGTTGAAAAAGTATATATTATTATAT
>NW_008693851.1:0-10579 GCF_000695815.1 Acanthisitta chloris | reverse complement strand
CTCCTGCCTGGGGTTAAACCATGACATATCCCAGGCATGGAGACAGGCAGCAGAGGCTCACACCCCTTTTGACTGAGATCTCAGCTAGCTGCCGTTAAATATTCTTTCTTAATACAGGTCAATATAAGACTAACAAAAGCCAATATCTGTATCTGTGAAACGTTCTCTCTGTAAATGCCAAAAGATTTGGACTACGCAGCAAAATGATTTTCCCCATGGACTGCTACCAAGAAACGTGTGTCATCTTGAATATACGTGTATGCACAATGGAAAACCTGGCTGGAATACTGACCTGTACAAGCTTCTCTGATAAATGAAGCATGAAAACAAATCCTCTGGAAATTTTTTCTAAGGGACTTGAAAAGCATCTGATGAAGCAAACAACACTATAGTTTACTGCCAAGAGAGGTAAAAAAATTCTGCTCCAAAAACCTCCATACAGACTCAAAGGGAAGGTTTTGCCAGAGGACACTGCCAGGGATAAAAGGTGCCTCAAACAGGGATAACCCATGAGTGCTGTTCCCTGTCACCATATGCAGCAGCACATGCAATAAGCTTCAGAAACCACAGAGCCAAGAACAGGATTTTGTAAAAACACATCAGTTTTCTACTTGCAAAAAACCCCAAAAATCTCTATTTACAATGGCAGAGTTACAAATTTACTTTACTGAACATATAAATAAAGCCATTATGAGGTGCTGCCTTTTAGGTGGACAAACTGTGTTTCAGTTAGAACAGGTGTAGTGCATTGCACCAGGAATAGTGTTTGGACTCTGAACTGCACTGATACAAATATTCCCCTTCCTATTCATCAGCAATTTTTCTAGAACATCCTCACCCTAGTTTTTAGATGGGATTTTTTTTGAGGTCTGGTTTTTCTTTCAGTCGTTGCAAAGCACCAGAGGAGCAGCAAAACTGAAACTTTTCCACTACAGGGTGACTGGAATTAAATACCCTCTATGTCCCAAGGACAGGAGGCACCAAAGATACGTTTCAGTATGTTCCACAACCACACTTAGGTGTTTATATTAATGAACTGAACATCAGTGCACACCATAGTTCATCAGCATCTCTAGAGAAGGAAAGACACTATGATCAATGCTAGGTTTCCATGTGTCAACTTCTTGACAAAGAGGCCTAAGAGGAAAACTTCTGATGGAATTGTAACAAAATTCAAGGAAACATAGTCATTGTTGCTTGAGCAACAGATTCACATTCCTATAATTATTAGATACTAACCTGGGCTTTGTTTCTTTGCATTGGCTATGAGTAATGGAAATGCTCAATGGGTTTCACTCAGTTCCAGCAAAAACAAAACAGAAATAAAAAGCAACAGGGGACCTGCTGGAATAAAACCAGACTCAGAGGTCGCACCCTCAATCTCCTCAGGCTAATGGGAGTTTTGCCATTATCTACAAAGAGTGCCAAATTTAATTTGCAAACTTTAAGGTCAGAATGCACCATTATCTTCACTGGTTTTGCCCAGAGAAAATCAATTTTATGATTACTCTCACTGTTCAAGACAAAACTTTCAATAAAACCATCTCTCAGCCCTCTTGATGTGATGGACAATTTTGAGGCTCCAAATCCCAACTGCCCATGGGATGCAAAAGCACAATCCACGGGATTGCCAGTCAAGATAGAGTATTTAACCATCAGTTAGCACCCCTCATAATCATGTATTTAAATTATTTGAAAGATTATAGTTAACTATAGTTTTATAAACGTGTACTTACCTATGCCAGCACCTCTACAGTTGCCGTTGTTAGAATCCATAGGGAAATCTGGCATGGGTTCATAAAACATGTAAAGAAGTATTAGAATTTTTAATACTGGATTATCTCATTACACACACATCACAATGGTTCCTCCAATATTTAGTCTATTAAAACTTAATATCTTCATTATAAACAGATTGCAATGTCCTAGAGGGCAGCTGGTAAAACTGACACAACTTCTTATTTGAACTTCACCTGAACACAGCACATCATGCTCACTGCTGAAGCAGATTAATTCGCTG
Organism: Acanthisitta chloris; assembly: GCF_000695815.1. Taxonomy (NCBI): domain Eukaryota; kingdom Metazoa; phylum Chordata; class Aves; order Passeriformes; family Acanthisittidae; genus Acanthisitta; species Acanthisitta chloris. The sequence goes on along the minus strand of NW_008693851.1, from coordinate 8,559 downwards.
TTTCCATTGGTGCACAGACTGGTGGGTTTCAGACAAGGATTGAAATTTATGGCTTTAACTTTGAGCATCCACAAAAAGTACATGTACTGTTTGCATTTAATTAGATGATGAAGGAGAAATTACTTTTGGTTTGTTTGGTTTTGGTTACTGAGGAAATCAAACCAACCAACCACAATCATATCATAGAAGCAAATGCCAAAATAAATGTTTCAGACCTTCCCCTTCCCCTCAGTTTAAAAACACACTGATTATTTTGAAGGACAGATAAGGAACAGGAGGGGAAAAAGGCACTATGCCCAAAGAACTGCTTAAAGACACATTCATAAGTGGAATGTGTCCCACATTAGTAAAACACATCATTTCAAACCTATTGTTTATTAACCTCACAATTTAATGAGTTTATACACGCACTTAATCATGAAAAACAAGAATGTTAATGCATATAACCTTGTATGAGCTAAGGCAAGAGGAACAAGATTTGGGGGAGAGAGAGAATTATTCATTAGAATGGCACATAAAATGGAAAAATGAAGGAGCTTTCAAAGAAAAAGCCCTTCTTTAATTTTGCATACCCAGTCCCTTATGCTGCTATTCCAGCTGTGGAAGTTGGTATCCTGCAAACATCACCTTTCTTATATCCCTACATTATCACCCCTGCTTTCCCAACATAGGAAAATAGAAAAGCTCCTCCCTTGCAGCCTGAGGTGGAAGGATTTGGCTGTAAGGCAGCCCAGGATGATACTCACTATAGTTGAAGGTTTTAGATGTGGGGACTAAATTGTAAGGGCTGGGGCCAATCATAAATTTTGTAAAACATTATTTAAAATACCTGTTTACAAGAAAAATAATAGTACTTAGATAACCTTCTAATTTTGCCACCCTTCTTCTAGAAGAAATCATTTCAAAATCTCCACCTTAATGAGTATTTGTACTGCTCATAACTACATAGAACTCCGTTTACATAAATGAGGATATGCCTAAATTGCAGTCAGGGCAAGAGTAAATCTGAAAACCAACTAATTCCCTCACATAGTAATTAACTTTAAAAAATTGAGACTTCAGGAATAATTCTTCTTATCAACCTAAAGAGCAAAGGGTACAGAAAATAGCACAGAAGGATTGAATAGATGCTCCTTTATAGCCAACATCCTGCTGCTAATCAAAAATCACATCCATTTTCTTCCAAAGAAAGTTCCAAACTACCACAAGATCTTACAGAACAAACCCAACATCTTCATGGAGCCAATTTGGTCTTTGCTTGTCAGGTACTTCCATGGCAGCTCTAAGGCTTCTCCATGCTGCCTTGTAACAGGTCAAACTATACAAGCTGATTCTTACATGGTTTATTTTGATTATTCACCTGAGCTACTCTCAAATGTTATGAATCTATTCTGTGTTGCATCACTTGCTTTCCTGTATTCCAGAACATGATGAAAGATGATTTAAAATGCTTTTTGTCTTGCAAATGGATGACCACATTTCTTCTCATTCTTCCTCTCCTGGGCCAATCATCTGTTGTCTTTTCCAATTATCCAAGTTGCAGCTTTAGATCTATGATTCCTTCTGACACGGTAAAAGCACAGAGAACACTCAGATCTACGGTCTGATAATCCTCCCATCTGCCCCCACTGCAGACAGAAGCCTGCAAAACCTCCCAGCCACCAACCATGGAGAGGTGGCTCTGCCTTTCTGTGTCCCTAGGACTGGCCTCAGGTGTTTCACCATTCTCTGGACATCCAAAACCTCCCCAGATTCACTGCCCCTCTTGCTTGCTTGCCTTGGCCAACTTCGCAGGTTTCCCTGAAGTCTGCCTAGCTCTGCATATGGCCAAGGCAACTCCTCTGGTGTTTCACAAGTTCCAGCAAACTACAATTCCTACCAAAATGGGTACTTCAGGGATGGTTAGTTCACCCATCCAAAGCACATTCCCTATGCTGACAAAATTGTTACTGGGGACAAAAAAGTATCTTCATCACAGAGGAGACAAGAAGTATCAGATTAAATGCTTACCATCTTCCATCCATGGAAGGAAAAAGAAGCCCTGGAGCACACTCTCCCTTCCTAAACCAAGGATTGATCTACCATGACTTCATGGTGCTTGTGCAAAGCAAGTCCAATTCACACTGGATTACAACTAAAAATAAACCAGAGCCTGGAAAGGGGTTCACAGTCTTCCCAGGCCCATGTGGGGGTATGATGCTCATGGGTATGGGCTGAGGAATTGTCCTTCAAACTCACACCAGGGCAGGGAGAGCTGGCAAACACTCAGTATGATCAGTATAAACCTGGTCCTGCAAACAAGCATGGAACCAAACTGCTTTCCACCAGATGTTCCCATCCACTCCTAGGTACACAACTTATTTTTAACAAAGTTACAACATATCACTGTCTCAACCCATTTCCTTATTCTGCATCGCCAGGTCAGTCATCCTGCCCCAAACCAGTGGTGGTCACAGGTACCCAATGAAGCAGCTGTGCAGCAAGAGGAATTCAGATGTTGTGTGGAGAGCAGCTGTTAATGGAAGCAGCTCTTGTTCTCATGCCTGTGTGACGGTTGCAGTGCAGAGCATGCTATGCTCAGCAATTGTAGTCAGAGCACAGTGCCTGTTGGTGAGCAAAGGAGGGTAAACAAGTACTGATACATTACGTCATGGTTTGTTTCCTTACTTGGGAGGGCTTGGGTCAGGCAAGTATTGACCATGCCTTGATGCTTCTCTTTCCCAACATACTCATGCTTATTTAGGGATTAGTGTTTTCTACTGATGGAAAGGCATGTGGGCTCATGGAGGGGACTGGAGACCTCTGCCACTTTGAGACGTATCTCAGCAAAGGCTTCCCATCTCCCTGATCCTTTCCCCAGTCAAGCCCATAATGCCTGGTCCCTTCTCACCTACCAGGAAAGTGATGGGAAGAGGGTCCAGGTCAGCCTTGCCACCAGCCACTCACCAGATCTTTGGTGGGTGTGAGCAACCATGAAATCCTACTCCCTGACCCCAGCAGCCTGACAAGCAGAGCCCTCTCTCCACACTGCACACTGCTGAGACCTTTGGCTGTAATGCAGACAGGCGGGGGAACAGCTATTTAAAAAATCAAAACCAGCTGACTTCCCATTGTTTCACTTCTCTTCAGAGGCAACTCTGCCAAGTTCTGCCTATGCAAAGCAATCGTTCTGAAAGAAATATCTGTCAGCGATGATTAGCAGGGTTGCCAAAGAGGGAATACTATGCAGAGGTCCAATCCAAAACCTTCCTATTAAATTTTGTTTAGGAGCAGGGGAAAAAGTCCAAACTGATTTTTCCAATAAGCCATTTTAATTAATCACTTTTCAGAGGGATGCTATATAAAAAACCAAACCAAAACAAGGAGACCTAAATAAAACCACTTGCACAGTAAGTGTACAAAATAACAGTGCCCAGACCACAGATTTGGATGAGAGGCTTGGGAATGGGAAACAACTTGATGGTATCTAGTTTTGAGCAAACATCTTACTTATATCACAGTTTAAATAAATAAAAATTTTAAAGGTCAGAGAAAAGGCCAAAAGTAGCATGATCCTGATTGTCACTGCAATTAAAGCATATGGCTCAGCTACTGTTGAAGCCACTCCAGGCACTGTGTTCCAAAGAACAACACCACAGTCAGCAGTTGCTGCTTGAGCACTTTCTTAAAACGGAGACTTCTGTGAGCCCCATTAATGAAGAAACCCTTTGAAAACACATGGATTCAGACCTTGTCATCTCCTTCAGCTCGTAGTACAGAGACAATCTTTGCTAGGTAGGTTGCAAAAACATACACAGCGAAGCAAAGTGATAAACTTGGATGAGCCTTGTGCAACCTGATCTAGTGAGGAGGTGTCCCTCAGGGACAGGGAGGGTTGGGACTAGATGATCTGTAAGGTCCATTCCAACCCTTAAATTCTATGAAATATGAAAACTGATCCTAGTTAAAATTCAATACGGAGAACATGAACTCCAAGTTACAGAGCAGAGAACATGGCAACACGTCTGCTCTACGTAGCAAATTATTCCTCATAACGAACCCCACCAGGTTTTGATGACTTTTAATGGCCCAGGTCTTGACTCAGTGCTTAGACTGTAAAAGCCATTCTAGGGGACTCGGCCTACAAGGGCAGACAAACCATAGCAAGAGTCTATGTCTTCTCTCAGGCTTGAAACATAATGATGTTGCTCTTTACCTGAGAAATGAGGCTGCTCCCACGTTTTGAGCAAATGCCTAAATAAATCTCAACTCTATCAACGACAAGCTGGGCATGACCGCTCATCCCCAGCACAGTCTGGAGCACTCCCCCAGCACCGCCGTGCACATCAACTGCTCTGAGAAGAGCTGTGTAAAGACTGAGTCAGAACAAATTTGATCTGGAGTTTGGAAACCACTGTTTTGGAAATGAAGTTAATAATATATGAGAAACAAGCATGGAAACGGCTCTTTTGTTTGTCTTTTAAGCATACAATGCCAAATTCACATACTGGGTTACTATAAACTCATCCAGGCAGACATGGAGGGCTTGGGCTACATGGAACAATCATGGATTCATGTAAGAGTTTAGAAAAGAGGTTTCCATCACTTCAATAATCTATAATTTCCTTTCATGTTTAAGAGATGGTATTTTTTCAAGAAATTCAAAGTTCTCCTCAGACATCTTATGATAGTCACCCAAACCAGTTCAGGCCTTAATTGCATATGGTTGATAACCTTGTGATGTTGCTTCCCTTTTCTCCGGTGTCTCACTAACAGGCCAACATGCCTTCAAGATATTTTCTTATTGAAAGAAGATATGGTGAGGCAGATCCCCCTGACAGATCTCTCCTCCACCACGTGTGGTACCCATCATGTTGTTCTGGTTTTATGGCCAGTTCCCTCTTCAAAACAGGAATAAACATGTCACTTGAGACATAAACACTCTGCTAGGCAGTAGCAGCCGAGCACATGTGCCAAAGTGCTTTTCTGACTCAGCATCCCAACACCAACGGTGACCACTCTCAGGCTGGACATTTCTTACCTGTAAAATTAAGATAGGTCCCACCCCTGAAATTTTAAATTCAAGACAGTTTTTTATCTAACAGCAGTTCCAGCTGCTTCACAGACTGAAGCAGGTTTGACAGGACTCTACATGAGGGAAGCAGATAATCTGACAGATGTGAGGAAAAGTCAGCATATGCACGTGGAGACTGAAATACATGAAGCAGGTGAACTGGACCTCTTGCAGATGTAAGGCAGCTTGTATCAATGTCTGCAAGCAGAACTCCTTTCATCCCCCAAAAGTGCAGTACAGGGATGTGAGATATATGCCAGAGGAGACTTCAGACATTAGTACTCACTAATCTGACATCAGGGCTGTTAATGTATTGTAAAGAGGCTTCTTCATCCTCCATCCTGGACTATGTTTTGTCAGATCCTCCACAAAAAGCTGAAATATTCAGCATCACACCTGCTTCCAGAACAGCCACACCAAAGCCACAGCCATCCCTGTGCCGCCTGGCTGTAACAGGACCCAGGTGTTTCCCTAAGGGAATGAAAAATCAACAAACTTCCCACATGACACTAGTTTGAGGGTGGTCTCTGTAAGTTGAGGAGCTTCAGAACTCCAGATCAGCAATCACACTCAGGGTTTGGAGATCAGCACAAGCCCAGGGGGTGTGCAGAGTTATTCCTCTAAATGAGCCCTAAACACAGCACTGTTGTCAGCTTTCTCCTTCACAGCCTCTTTACCCCCCTCAAGGTGCCAGCAGCCCCTTGGTCCTGCAAAAGGAAGTCTCTAGATCTTCCTCACCACCTTGGCTCACATGGAAAGTGGTCCTAGAAGATGCCTGTGGAGGACTCATAACCTGTGCCTCAACAGCTGAAAGTGATCTTCTTACTGGGTTTTGCCACAGATTTTATCAACCACAGTTTCTCCACATTTTTCAACAGCCACAGCCTGCTGGGACATGGGGAATACAACTGATGGGAGAGGAATTTCTCATCTTTTACTGCAACACCAGCCAAAGAAAACAAGTCAAATGAACTTCAAGTGATTTTCCACTTGGCATCATTGAAATGAGAGTCAGGACCAATTACTTTAGAGATGACAGATAATTTTCATGAAAGTCTATACAAGCTCTCCTCTGACACAGAAGAGCAGACCATAACTGATCTGGCATGATGTTAACCCACTGCAGCCTCCAGCAGGTGACTCAATCTGGAGAGAGGATGTCCTGAAAGTCAGGACAGCCCCTGCATCCAGCTGAGCCATGCACTTAGGGATGTGTGGTCCAATATTGTAAAAGGAATGAAATTGCCTTGCAAATCGTGTTCCTGCTCCGACAAGGACAAACATTTGACAACATCATCCTTCAGGCTGCTGCCTTATGGAGAGGACTAGACAAATGTACTAACACTCACCAGAGACCTCAAGAGGAAAGGAAACAATAGAATCCTGTTACACCACGGGTAGAAAAAATATGAAAGAAAAAACAAGATTTCATTTCTAAATAAAATAGCTCGCTTCTATAACAGAAGCCCATGAAATGATGGAGTTATATCTCTGCCTGCTCTACTAGATGTAGTTTACAGACAGCAAAAGGGGCTAGAATGCTTAGGCAATAGAATAGAATAAGAGCAGGTATTCTGCATGCTCCTCATCAGGCAGTTGGTTATTCGTGTCTTCTACTTGGCTGCGATCCTTTATTTGGAGAATTGAATTTGGAAGTGTTCACCTTACTTCTTCCTAGAACAGGAATCCTTTGCTCTGCTTTCTAAAGGAGCAGTTTTATTCCCTCAAGAAGGATTCTTTCAGTCTGGTGCATAATGCATCAGTTCAAAATTTTCAGCCCAGAAATGAGAATGTCATCAGGTTCTCATTCACTGAAAGAGAGTTTTCATGGATCTGGCCCTGGAATCCCTCAAAGAGGTTATTGTACTGCTGAGGTCCTCAGAAATAGGTAACTCTGGGGCAATTTTAGCCAAGCTTCCTCCCTCCAGATTTGAATGTGATTGCTTTCAAATCGCTGCAGACCTGCCAAGCTCATTTCAGAGCCATTTTAAAGACAGTTTTGAAAGCACCTCAATGCTGTGGAGAAAGGTGTTTGGTGTTCAAAACCACATCTCCCCAAACCACCTCAGCAGGTCTGCAGCCCTCAGAGAGCAGCAGCTGACAGCAAAAATAGATGACTGGGTTCATGGGCTGGGGACAACTGCAGGGGGAGAAAGGATGGAAAGGCAGGAGGTAAGCAATGATAAGGCCTAGGGAGAAATAGTAATGACTGGAGATATCAGGGCTCGGCCACCGAGCTGATATTTCAAGAAGTGGAGAGGGCCAGAGTCAGAGAAGGAGCAGGGTTTGTCTGGCCTGTAAAAAATGGGAGGAATGGAGAGAGCAGCTTACCTGTGAAGGCTGAGCTGGGGAGCACAGTCAGGAAACCGAAGCATGAGAATTTTGTTAGGAGAAGAAAACAGAAATTACAGTGTTTGGCATTACTGGCAGTGGGATACATAAAGCATTTGGTAATGGGACAGAAGCACAGTCAAATACTGTGCTGAGCGTAACATGAAAAATCCCTCTTTCACTCCCAGGCCACTTCTGAAGAGGACGGAGAGGTGGAACCTGCTGCCTGTCAGTGAGCTCCCACAACCCGGCACTGCAGCTGCAAGCACTGAAGGAGCTGGGTGGCAGCACAACAAGCCCGTGGGGTGCAGGAGTGCAGCTCTGTCTCAGCCTCTCACCCCTCTTGGCTGCTCCCCCACCCCAGCACTGCTCTCCCTCTCCTCTGACAGAGAGATCTGGCAGAGCCAAGGACACTGCCACTTTGCAACAAAGGAAACGCAGCCTGGTTCCAGCAGGAGCAAATGCTTTCCTTAAGTAAGACAGGAACCGTGGTCACTTTGAAAAGGTCAAAGCTCACTCGTGATAACCACCCACTGGCTTGCTTTAATCTCCTATTCAATAGCTCCTTCGATGTAATATTTCTGTGGTGCTCAGCTCACCATGCTGGAGCTGTGCCCTGCTAACTCCTCCAGCCCAAAGGCAGCTGTGACAGGAGCAGGGTGCCTGGGCCACAGCAGGTTTGCAGCAGGGTGGTGGCCTGAGTAGTCTGCAGTCCTCACTTGCCTACACAGAGATTCTCCTGCCTGCATGGTATTGCTGGATGGCAGCTGGACATCCAGCACCAGCCATCCTGCGGGACCACAGCGAGCTCAGCTGGTGAAACGGGACACAGGGACAAAGTCCAGGGGCTTCAACGGCCCCTCGGAGGTCATGGTGCTCAGGTACCATCAGGGCTGCACGGGAGCCGCCCCTAGCGCAGGAGGCAGCCTTCGGCTCACTTCAGGGGTGCTGGAAACAAAACACAGCGGAAGGCTGCTCTGCCCTTCACCTGGACATAACTCTACAGCGCAGGGACCTGCTGGAGAGCCTGTGCCATACCCACTGCCTTCAGTGCCAACCACAGGGACGAGCTTTTCTCCCTTTCAGGTGTGTGTGTGTGTGACACTGCTGGCACCGGTGGAGGCTGAGGTGACACGGTGCCCCCTCCTGCCTGGGGCTGCCCTGGGCACAGCTCT